>NC_065923.1:53705263-54005263 GCF_024586455.1 Bactrocera neohumeralis
GCAGCATTATGGGCATCCATTGATCACTTAGGGTGGCCATCAATCTCAAGAGCAAACATTTACACCAACACTTGTGCAAATATGTGTGTAAATATGTATTGTTTTGCAGCAACCGTGCGTTGTGGCCTTCCTTTGGCCAGGCAGAGCTCAGCTGCGTAAAGCTAATCAATTTGCTCTTACCACACCAGAAAACAATTTTGATATGAAATCGAACATTTCAGCCAAAGCTGGTGAGTGAGCAAGGCTGCGTCTGAGCAAGGATGTTTTGTGAATATATGTATGCAAATGTGGTGTGAAGGTCGAAATGAGGCGTGTCATGAATAGCAACAACGAGATTTGAAAAAGAACAACACGTACATAAAAGCGAATAACAGTAAAGTGATAACCAAAGGTATCGAATATATACCCCCCTCCTATTCTTTGCATAGGTCTCACTCACTAATATAGCTAAACTATAGCCACTTTCTCAAGAAAAATATACTTCAGAAGCGTTTTGTGTACCGTTAGAAAGCAATTAAAGCAAATTTGACCAAAACAGCAAACATCAATGCACGCACTTCCACGACCAAATTGACACCCACAACTACTATATACGTAATGATCAGAAGAACTGGGGTTCTGCGAAAATTACAAACCTCCTTTGGAAATACTATACGCTTACGCCGCAACCGGCCGGCCACACATACCAACCACAATGCCACTGAATGGACTTGGGCAGTGCGGAAGGTCTTATTACCAATTTTGTGAATCCTAGTATATTCAGACGTCGGAATATACAACAGTCACATTATGTATGTATGTGTTTTACGATAGTGTTCAACTCAAAAGCGCCGTACAGTGGGGCAAAGTACATTAATACTACGTAAATATTAAATTATTAAAATCTCGATCCGTAAGGAAAATACTGAAACAAACACTGGCTAAGTGATGGTGTACTTGGTAAAGCATAAACCACTATATATAGGAAATACATTGTGACAAAAAAGTACCCGGAATTTGTAAATAAAACGCAAAATATTTAATGATTCATCAGTATTTATTTTGTTGCCTTCAAAGTAATCACCACCAGATGGTCTTCAGCGAATTTTGTTTAACCTGTTCGATCGAATGAAAACTGGTTCCACCGAGCAGCAATTTCAGTTTGGGGAACAAGAAAAATCACACGTGGCCAAATCTGGTGAATACCGTGGTTGATTGATGGTGTTGATTGCGTTTTTTTGGCTTTAATTCGGTCACAATCGTGGCTCGGTGCGATGGTGCCTTATCATGGTGAAAGATCCGTGAATTGTTCTTCCACAATTGCGACCGCTTTCGACAGATGTTCCTCCGCAAATGTCTCAATACGGTCAAATAGAACTCCATATTGATCGTATGTACTTCCGGAACAAGTTGAACTTGTTTGTATGTCAATGTGGGATCGAAATTCGCACAAGCATGTGAGACTCTTCTACGGTACTCGTTTTGAAATAAAAAATTAGCTTTATCGGGCGGGGTTGAATAAAAACGCAAGAACCCAAAAAATCCCCCAAAATCATTTAAACAGACTCGCGGGAGAGCTCGAGCTTGACATATCTCTAACCCTTGCCTGACGATTTTCAAGCACCGCATCCTTCACTCCTTTAATACTTTCATCAGTTGAAGAGGTCGAAGGACGTCCCGATTGAGGCATGTCTTCAACGATCTCTCAACCGAATTTTAAGGCTTTGAACCAATGGTAGGCTTGTGTTTTTGATAAAATTGAAACACTGTAAGCCAGAAGATCTTTTAGTCGTCTCTTTAAAGGGTTTTCAACACTTTACGATTTCAAAATTAGTACCAATTCAATTTATAACTTCCTAACTACTGCACCGATTATTTTCAAAATTTATTTATTTATTTATTTATTTATAATAATTCATATAACAAAAAGAGTTTTATTATATAAATACATAAACGCAGCACTGGCTACGAGGCCTTCAGCCGTCTTGTAATTATAACTAGGTGAAAAATTCTATTTGCTAAGGGTTAGTAAGGATGTAAGTTGCTTAAATATATTTTAACAAATCGTTGGTTTTTAAGAATCTATATACAATCATCACGTTTTTTTCTGAAGGTTCACTTAGTAGTTTTATGAGATCAATGTTGCCAGAGTTGTGGGCTGTTGGGTGAAGCATCGGACAGAGTGTGAGTAAGTGTTTGATAGAAGCGGTGTCATGCAAAGGGGGCATATGGATGGGCTTTTACCCGATAGTAAGTGGGCGTGTGTTTTCAAATTTAAAACATTATTTACGAGGTAACGCCGAAGATATATTTTCTAATTTAATACACAATAACTTTTATTTTACTATATCAAAAACTGCGATTTTCACGCAAAAAATCGAGCTTCTTCCTACAAGGTGTTCTAAGAAATATTAAAATTAGAATTCGGGAAAACCCTCTGACCGTTATCTGGGGAAAACTTATATCTAGCGAATCAACGTACATTTATTAAGTGCGGACGATCCAGCACTAATTATGACGGACACAACAAATCTACACTTTTCTTAGGCACGTTCGAATAATTGCTGACATTGCCGTATTTTTAAGCATATCTTTGAGAACATTTTATGCAAGATTCTTTCCGACCTTAATATACTCTTGGTTTTATTTAAGACATTTCAACTGTGTAGTCACATAAAATTCAATTCAAAAATTACGTGTTTTGCTTTAATTCACATAAAAAAATATTCCCAGAAACCGTTGCTACAAAACCACTGTGCTCTCGATGTTTTGAGTATCAAAGCTTCTGATTGGGAAGGAATTGGGAAATTGAGAAATTTGCAAAGCCACAAAATGTGGCAACGAAGACAAAATAGGAAATCGTGTCTAACACATGCATATACTAAGACTAAGCTAACAGCAGAAATGTTTTTGTGAGAATGCTTTGAGGCATAAAAAATTTCAGAAGAACCACCTAGGCTGCGATTTTTAATTTCCGCAAATGAATCCAATTCAATTTCTTGCCACAAATGGAAGTGATTGGACATTTTACTTTGATTTATTGTTGAATAAATTTATATCCATGAGCAAATGAGCAAAAAATACATCTAATTACGTTTAGAATTAAATTACAAGCAAATTTGGAGAGATTATTGTGTCTAAGAGAGGCCGAGATATAGTCTTAAAGCAACTTCTAATCTCTGATATTCCTGAAACTCGTATCTCGTGCAGCGTATCCGCGTAAACGAGAGGGTTTGTGAAAAGAAAATTCATGGATTTTTCACCAGGATAATGCGCCGTCACATTCTAATATGATTTGAACTAATTTTTAGCCAAACACGAAACGAGAGTCAACACACGAGAGTCAAGCATCGTATTCGCTAGATTTTGCGCTCTGTGACAGGGCTTTTTCTGTAAAGCGCACTATGAGTTGGTTGCGGTCTCAAACAAAATTCGCTTATTACAAATAAATACACCTCTATCTGGTAACATCTGACACAATTTCCAATAAAATATCACACCTGAGGTCACTCACAGGATTTCACTCACACGATGACACGACCACACTCAACATGAAGAATTGAGAATGAAGTTTTGTACTAAAACATTAAAATATTCTAACTACAAAAGCCGTGATAAATTTCCTGAATTAATCCCAGCCTTCCTCACCGAAAAATGAGTTAAACATTGAAAACGAAAGCCAACTTCTATGGGAAAAAATAAAAGGTCCTTTAATTTTAACCTTCCTAAATGCCCAAGTGCGAAAAACCCTGCATGTTTATGCAATTCACCCAAAACACTAACGTGTCATCAAATAATTTAAAACCTCCACCCACATATTATATTTACCAATTTGCCCCAAGGGCTCAAGAGTCCATCTTTCTCCTTTAGCGATTTCCACACACCTGAATCAATGCTATTTGTTTAAACGCAGATAATAGTTGTGGAAATGACCGTTTAGTAAACTGAAAGAGATAAAACGGAAATAAGCGCACAAATATGTGAGAAGACTTTAAACAAAAAACGATGAAACAACTTGCAAAAACAGGATGAAGCAACATAAAACAGCCTCATATTAGATTATGTCCTTGTATGTTGTAAGGACAGAAGAAGAAATAAAAGCAGAAATGAAGCAAAAAAATAAGTGGCGATTGGAAGCCACATTGAAGACGGCAGAAAGGCAAGCTAATGTAAAATTCAACACTTTTTATTTATGCAAAGGCAGTGAATGTGAAAAATGTGTCTGTCAATTGAATTATTGGCTCTACTCCTGCTCCTACTTAACTGTGAGAAATAGAGATCAACAAAGGATTATTTAAGCATGGGCAGTCCACATAGCTTAGCATACTATATGCCCTGTTGCCCTGCTGAAACAGTAAAAAGCACGTTATTTTAGTTTCTATTGACTATTAAAATTTCTCGCTGATTTTACAGTATGCATAGTGTAAAGAAACGACTGATTTCTTGTACTGTAAACAATTTTATAACTAAAAGAAATACAAGGTCTGTCGCAAAAGAAACAGAACTTCTTAAATTTAACTGTTTGTGGCGCCACCTATTGGTGGGTATATCAAATAAAAAGTTTGATCTCTTGTTGACATTTCTTAAAATTTTTAAAACAATTGGATAACTACAATCGATGTTATCGATCAAAAAGTGACAGCAGCTTTTGGTCATCGGTCGTAAAATGCATTTTGAACAAAGAGCAAATATTAAATTTTTTTTTAAAATTGGGAAAACGTTTACTGAAACATTTCAAATTAATGCTGTGTTTTACCTTGGTGTTTTTTGTCACGCATTCTTCGTGCTCGACCACAATACCGTGAGGCAGGGTCCTGGCGCCTGTTGCACGATAATGCGCCGTGTCATCGGTCGACGCTTGTCATTGATTTTTTGACAAAAAAACTCCATATTAACCATTAATCACTCACCCTACTCACCTGATCTGGCACCCTGTGATTTTTACCTATTTGGAAAACTTAATTTGCCCACGAAAGGACACTGGTTTCAGGACATTTCAGCTATCCAAGAGGCGACGACCGATATTCTCAAGAGCATTCCGAAAAATTACCTTAACGCTGTATCTAAAGCTATCTAAAGGCTAAACGCTGTATCGAAGCACAAGGAAACTACTTTTAATAAAAAAATATAACTTTTGGAAAATATTAATTTTTTGTGGTTTTTTTTTAACAGTCCTGCTTCTTTTGCGACAGACCTTGTAGATAGAACAAGCATTGTAAAGAGGAAGCAATCCCTCACGATATATGACGCGCTTAATATCTTGAATCATTTCCTAATTTATATAAATAAAAATGAATACCAAAAATGTATGTACGCGCATAACTCAATAACGCCTGGACCAATTTGGCCAATTCTTTTTCTTAAATGTTTGTTGAAGTTCAAGGATGGTTTTTACGGCGAGAAAAATTCGAATAGTTTCCGGAAAACCCTTAAAAACAGTCCTTTTCTTTTCCCCATACAAACGTTACAATAAAAATGAATGTTTGTTTGTTAGCAACACTAAGAGAACGGTTGAACCAATCTTAATGAAATTTTTAAAGGTTGTTTGTTGTGGATCGGGAAAGGTTTAGAAACAAAATACCTTATACTTTTCACGAGGAGAAGTCGGAAAATTGGACAATTCCAAAAAGTAACATTTTCCATACACATTTTTTTCAATTTTTGTTTGTTTTGTTTTTCAATGTTTTGATTTGTAAATTATTTGAATCGTTCAATTGCGGTCGCTTACTTTTTTATTCCGGCTATCCAAAGGAAAAATTATTGAAAATTATTCAGTGAAAACTTTATGTATGTTTGAGACGATGTGATCAATTACTGATTTAAATTTGTTACGAAGCCCCGAAGAGGTCGCGGTAATATTTGTCGGCGTTCTTTTTGCCATCAACGTATGGCAGCCCAAAGAAAGGCAAGAAGTACTCCCAAAATGCGATGACATACGTGCGGAATTATGGATCGCGGTCAATCAGCTAGCGATCGTAACGATATCACAGCACGACTTTTTAAACAATAGCTACGATGTTTGATGGTCTTTATCTTGAAGCAACCTATGGTATATATGGTGCTGTTAGATGCTGAATGTATTCTGTTGAGTGGCAAAAAAAGATTTGCCGCACACACACATTCTTCTTTGGACGCGGATGGTAATTACACCAGATCAAATTGATGAAATCATTTCAGCGGAATTTCCTGATTCAGAGATAGATCCAGAATTATACGAAGTGGTGGAAACCAATATGGTTCATGGACCTTGCGAACCTTACAATCCCACTTTGGTTTGTATGTTTGACAATAAATGCACGAAACACTACTCATGTGCTTTTCTTTCGGAAACGGGAATGGGAATGATGGATATTAACTGTATCGGCGTCACTCACCAGACGACAATGGCAGAACATTTAGCATTTAGAGGCGTGAATATCGACGTTAACAACACATCGAAGTTGACAACACATGGATCGTACCATATTCGCCACTTTTGTATAATTCACATTCAAAACTCATGTCAATGTTGAATATTGCAGATTGGTGTAATCGATCAAATACGTTTGTAAGTACGTCACCAAAGAAAGCAACATAGCGGTTATTGGCCTTGAACGATATGAGATCAGCAGTATCAAATGTGTCGATATGTGAACTGCAATAAAGCGCTTTGTAGGATCTTTACTTTTGCAATTCATTAAGGTTTTCCGACTGTTGTGCGTCTCGCGGTTCAACTTCATTTAAGTCATTGTGTATTGTGAATGGTACAGTGTGTGCAACTTTTTGAGAAGCATGCCAGCGGTTCCATTTGCTGGAATATGATAATCATTGGAAACAGACGAAGGACAATGCGATAGTTACTTCGCATGCCACTGAAGTTCGCATACTTTTCGCGAAGATCATGTCGACATATCAGGCTTCAAATTCGCGTTAATTATGGGATACGAAAAAATGACATTGCCGACGACATTTTACATTGTATTCGCTAAGAATTGGAAATGGGCAAATTTCGGTTGATACTTCCAGTGGTTTGATATCAATTTCACCTCCCTTTTGTCAATTCATTTCAACGGAAGATGAACTCATCGCGAATGTTTATCCGAGCATTGGTCAAAGTATCGTAACTGCGATAGCTTGAGTGCACGAGCAATTTTAGCTGCCAAAATTACCGATGCTAGTGATTTAAACTGGAAGATTCACAGTCAAGTTCCGGGAGGTTTGCGCTCATATAAATCGATCGATCGTCTTGACAAGGAAGACGAAACCGTAAATTATCCAGTGGAATTTCCAACTACCATACCAAGCCTGCCCCAGCATCATTTGCGTCTTAAAGTTGGATCTGTCATTATTATGTTTCACAATCTTCATGCGCCGAAACTGTGTAATGGAACCCGAATGATTATGACGTAGTTATCGAATACAAGGGACAGCCATTTCAGTTCAAACGTTTTCAATTTCCAGGGAAAATTGCCCTTGCGTTGACAATCAACAGGACACAAGGAAATCGGGAAATGCTGTGTTTTTCACACGGCCAGATATATGTGGTGTGTTGACGAGTTGGAAACCCATCTTCTCTATATATTTACGCACCAGAACAGAAATCAAAAAGTTATGTTTATTAAGTTGCGCTACATAAAAAAAATGTAGAAAAATCGTAAATAAATCATTTTCGACAGAATATAATTTCAACTTTTTTTCATTTCAAAACACATAATTTCACGCAAGGCAACGGCTGCGGGGTCAGCTAGTTGATCATAAATTTAAAATCTATTCCATACTTACAGTATATTTTACAAGGAAAGTCTTACAACCTGCAAGGATCAAAGCCGGCTAAATATTATTAGGTTTTGGAAAAATGCAATGCTCTCTGAATATACATACATATACATATGAAGTAAAGTCAACCATGAGTCATCAAAAATTCATTTCAATTTCAATAAAAAAAAATTCAATAAGAATACCGCAAGACTTTTTTGAGAACCCATTATAATTATAATACTTTTAGTAGTTACATATACGGTGGCTAAGTGAAGTTTTGATCCGATTCAACCCATTTTTGCAACACATACACACAGTCTCAGAAAGAGACTCTCTCCGAATTGCAATATATCTCACAGATTGAGCATTTTTCGGGTAAAAAGTTAGCACCAAGCAAAGTGACTTACAGTAATTAAGGCCACTTACATTTATTATGCCCCAAATATGAATTTTCGAAATAAATGAAAAAACTATAAACATCTTACCTAAGGCTTTTTCCAAAGGGTTAATATCCTAAATGTATATTTAATTGGGTAATTTCATTTTTCCAGCAGTTGGCTATTCTAATTAAATCATTTTCTTCAACTGTTTTTCTTTGTTTTTTCATATAACTAAATTTTACATTTACAGATTACTTATGTGCTGTATTTCCGCATTTTAATCAAATTGTACTTTCGGAGAGGTGGCAAAACTGTTTTAAGTAGCTTTGCGGATTTTCTTAAATACCCTCCATTTTATATCTAATCTGTGTTTACATTGAAAAGGGAATTTATGTTATTTGTAAACCCGTATCCGATTTTCGATATTTTTTATATATAAACACTTTATTACAAATCTTGAATTCAATTTAATTTGACAAAAATAATATAAATGTAATTGCTGTAAGTTTTTCAACTGGAGGTGTGCTGTCTCATTGGCGACCGTTTACTTACTACATATGTCCCTTTCGTTGTTGTTACTCGCGTTCGCTTGTCATTTGTTGGGCAACAGATTTGCCATCGCTTACTAATTGCACACAGGAGCATTGTCCAGAGTCGATGAAAATTTTATCAAAATCAGTTCAGTGGTTTGGTGCTTTATTGCAAGTGTACCATCATACTATATTATACATGGTTTTAAAATAAGAGTGATAAACCAACACACTTGAGGAAACTCAAATGTTTTTTATTTAATGTGATGTACAATCGATACAATTAATGAATATAACATCAATCAAATGGCCAATTTTCCACTAAATTAAGTCGTTTGTCATGAATAGCACGTTCAATATTGACTTCTAAGGCTTGCAGAGAGTCCGATTTATTGTTAAAGACCAATGACCTCAAATAACCCCACGAAAGTAGTCTAATGATGTTAAATCATAACTTCTTGGAGGCCATTCAATGTCGAAATTTCCTGAAATATTGGAATCTCCAAACTTTTATTGGAATACTTCAATTGTTAGATGAGCTTTGTGGACCTAACCCCGTTTTGTTGGGACCAGATTTTGGCAAGATCAACTTATTCCAGTTGCGCCCATAAAAAGTTGGTTATCATCGATCTATACAGCTTTCCATCGACAGTAATGGTGTCACCAGCTTCATTTTGAAAGAAATACGGACCGACGATTCCACCAGAGCAAAAACCACACCGAACTTATTGGATGAATGTAGTGGTTGCATGAATAATTTGTGCAGTTTCTTCGCACCAGAATCGGCAGTTTTATTTATTTACCGCAACACTCAGTTGATAGCGAGTCTCATCGGAGAAGTTTCTTTTCTTAAAAAAATCGTTATCGTTTTCAATTTGTTCCAAGGCAAAAACAGCAAATTCACGACGTTTGCGGTGGCCCAACGACTTCAGTTGTTGAGTGAGAACAATTTTATACAGATGTAAGCCCAAATCCCTTCTCAACATCCGCCAGGTTATGGTTTGAAACAGACCCAATTCTTGAGAACGTCTTGGAATCGACAAATTGCGGTTTTTAGGAACACTTGCCTGAATGGCATTAATATTTTCTTTACTTCGAGTAGTTCTTTGTCTTATTGGCACTTTGTGAGGAACATGTACGTTCGAAATTTTCAACAATTCAACAAATAGCGAACACAGATGATAACGACCAGGGGCGAACGCAGGGGGAGGTTTTGGGGTGTTAAAACCCCCTCCCAAAGTAATTGAATTTTTAAATAATTGAATTTAATTCTACATAGTCATTTGAAAAATTGTAATCTGTTGTTTTCAAAGCAATCTTTCTGCCGACGATGTATGAATATGTAAAATAAATGAATACATTAGTCACTAACAGCGTTGCCGTTTTGATACAATTGTTTCTTTTTTGATACTTTTTTTTCTAAATTTTGTGATTTAATAATTTTTTGTTCACATAGGCCGTTTGTGTTTGATACTTTTCTGCTGATAGAATTTAATTTTTTGAAACTATGAAAATGTTAAACTAAAAACAAACCTATTATATCTGGATAGTATTAAAAAGTTGTAGGAATGTAGGCCAATTAAAAAACCCAGAAAAATATAAACTGGACAGAGACATTTTTTTAATTTGCTTCAAAGTAGTAATTAGTTTGCCTTATAACTCTGTGGCTGCTGAACTGGATTTTTTTAGATTTCAAGGGAATTGTGATTAGAAAATGGACTTCTTTTGAAAATTAGTTCTGAACTGAAAAGTCACCAATAAGGTTTCTATTATGTTTTTTAGAGTTTATTGTTAATCATAATACAGGAAAAATAAAAACTCATTTATTATGACTTTCAGTTTTCGTTCCATGAGCAAACTGTAGTGAAATAAATTTAAATTAAATAAAATTATGCTATTTGCAAAAAAATACTTGAATGTCTTTACTAAAATGTCTATATTTTTAATAAAAACAACCAGAAAAAACTGGTCTGAATTAGATACACAACTTTATTTATTATTTGTTTTTCAAATGAAAATTTTTAAAACAACGGTTGTGCTTTTGATACTTTTTGATACTTTTTTTGCTTGGCAACGACTTGCAAAATACCTGCTATAAGAAATTGTATTGTATGCTCCATGAAAGAGACCGTAAATCTTTTTCGGATGTCAACTAAAGCAGACACACTGCTCAAAAATCTTATTCTTGAATCCTTTCCAAACTCAAAGCAAGTGAGGTTACTTAAATTCTGCGAAACACGTTGGGTGGAGCATTTAGAATCTCTTTCTTTATTTAACGATTTATTCCCATTGATCTGTACAGCGTTGGAAGAGCTTGATACTGAAAATTTAAGAAGTGATTTATCAAAGCAACATGCTTTGTTGACTGCAATCCAATCACCTCAATTTGTGATTGCTATGGCGATACTAAAACCAATTTTTGCATTATCAAAACACATAAGCCTATGTTTGCAGCAAATAGACTGTGATTTGAGCAGCTGCGTTGCTTATGCAAATAATTTGGATGCTGAGATTAGTGAAATGCGTAAGGATTCTGAACAATCGTTTAAACTAATTTTTGAATAAGTTAAAACAATAGCCGCAGAATTAGATTTAGAAATCAAAATTCCGCGTTTGGCGAAACGGCAAACTAATCGCGACAATTATGAAGGCGAACCGGAAGAATATTACCGCAGATCAATTTATATACCGTTTTTAGATCATTTTTTGGACCAAATCAATGAACGATTTTTAAAACATATAAATACATAAATCTTGACGCTATTGAGATGCTGTTCGTGTTTTAGAAAAGCAATGGTCCGCTGATGTAGAAGATCCCGATGATTTCGTTGCTGAATTTAGAATGTGGAAAGGGTTAAAAATCTTTTCTTCAGATTATATTTTCTAACTAAAATTTTGAATATATTTTCAGGAACTGGTTAAATCAAACAAAGAGATCCAAAACTTTTTTAGACGCGTTGAATTGTTGCGATGCAAAAATTTTCAAAACAGTGCATCGTTTTTTAAAGATTGGAGCAACAATCCCTATATCTGTCGCTTCAAGTGACCGCTCGTTTTCCTCACTTCGCAGGCTTAAAACATATTTAAGAAATAAAACTGGAGAAGCACGCCTGAACGGAATGGCTCTCTTGAATATCCATAGAGATATAGACGTGACGGAGGAAGAGATTTTAAATGTTATGGCCCAAAATAAAAGAAGATTAGATTTCAATTTGTGAATAAAATAATGAAACATTGTCTTTTTACCTAAACCCCCCCCCCCCCCCTTTTTTTTTCCTGCGTTCGCCACTGATAACGACCATAAAATGGCAAAAAGGTTTGTGCATAACTATAAGTTTTAAGTATCTGTCATTTGATATCTATCTTTTCTGTATTTATTTTTCTAAGTTCATTTGATTTTTCAAAATGATCGCAACTTTTCAGAAATACAGTAAAATCGGTTCAGTGGCTTCGGATCAAATAGCATACATATCGACATACATACGTTCATATGTCAATTTTACGTCTGTGGTCAGCCATTTTAATTTTTTTCTTCTCTTGAAATAACTTAAATGCATTACATTTGAGCTTGACTAAATTACAAAAATTTATTCTTAACAAAACTAAGAATTCTCTCAACTTCTAGGTTTATGTATTTATTCTAAGCATATTCATTAGCAATCACTCACACCTGTTGACGTTAGTGACATTATGTACACAAGTAAAGCTTAACTTTCATTGCAGCTATCAAATAGTTTTATATTTCTACTAATATTTATCCAATGTATGTCCTTTTGTGGCATTTCTGGCAGACTCATTAATATTCATTGCGTTCCATATGCCAAAGCTCTTGTCACATGGCAAGATGCCACAAATTCAGGCGGCAATGCATATTCATGAGGCAGAAAATTACTGTGCCTCTCTTAAGCTCCTACATATATATATGTACATGTTGGTATATATGGCTTACAGTATGTATGGTTTACATTTGCAGTTAGAAAAGTTGTTGTTGGGACATAGTTCTTCACAAATATTATTTACGTATTCATATATATAGGTATATATGTACATGATAAGCTTTGTATGATAGTATATGTTTACTGAGGATTGTGATTTACGAATTTATTTTATTTTCTGTTTTGTATTGACATTATTCTATACACATTTGTGCTCTTGAAACATGTTGCTACAGAGTACAACTGTTTTCTTTACTTAACGGTTGTTTGTGTCACAGAAAAGTACTCAAAATTGATATGGGGATATATACATATAGATGATCAGGAAGATGAGACGAGAACGAACTTGAGTAAAAATTAAGATACCCTGATGCAACTTGGTACTCGCGCTCCTTGGCAAAACAGGAAGGCCGATTTCGTAGACGGTAATTATTCCAATGCTATACCCACAAAACGCCATTAAACGAAAGCCAATAAAGTGTCAAAACTAAGCACTAAATTAAGATGTAAAACTATAAATTGGTACAGCGGGTCTAAGTAGAATGGGCCACTTGTGAGCTAAAAGTTTAAAAATTGGGCGTGGCAGCGCCATTCTTTACATGAAATCACATATCTGTGGACTTCCTCGACCGATTTAACAAAATTTGGTACATAACATTCTTCCAACATTTTTAGGTTACAGTGTGAGCGAAATCGGGCTTCCACTACGCCTACTTCCTATATAACACATTTTTAAATTACATTTACGTCTTTCACTTTCCAGTATACAAATCAAGAAGATTTATATAATGATTACCAAAGTTGTCCAAGTCCAATTAATACTGTTCAAGCCCCTAGGTGCCGTATATGTGGATCGAAGTTATATAGTAGTAAGTAGTATATAATTGAAATTAAAAGAGAATCCTTTCCTGATATTACTATGTCTGTGTTTTACAAATAGGTCGAATCAGGCCAATACTTCCGTCAGCTCCATTAACTAATAAAAAAATTTTCGAACTTCTGGGTGACTTTATGTCGCATCTTATATCTTATAAAATTGGGAGAGAGTGTTTTTCTAATAACTGTTTTAGAAGGAATAAAATAACAAGCCTTATACCCCTGAAGATAATACCCCGCCTTTATGCCTTGAAAGTTGCAAAAGTTTGAAGTCGGTTACACCCGAACTTAGCGCTTCCTCACTTCTTTAAATTAATTCCATTACTATCAACACTAACAAATATCAATATATAAATTTTATATTTTTCTGCCATTGCTGCAAACACATCTATATAAATAAAAATGAATACCAAAAATGTATGTACGCGCATAACTCAATAACGTCTGGACCAATTTTGCTAATTCTTTTTCTTAAATGTTCGTTGAAGTTCAAAGATGGTTTTTACGGCGCGAAAAATTCGAATAATTTCCGGAAAACCCCTAAAAACAGCCCTTTTCTTTTCAACAAAACCCCCATACAAACGTTACATACATACATACATGTGTACATATATAAAAATGAATGTTTGTTAGTAACCTTAAGAGAACGGTTGAACCAATCTTGATGAAATTTTTAAAGGTTATTTGTTGTGGATCGGGAAAGGTTTAGAAACAAATACCTTATGCTTTTCATGAGGAGAAGTCGGAAAATTGGACAATTCTAAAAAGTAACATTTTCCATACACATTTTTTTCAATTTTTGTTTGTTTTGTTTTTCAATTTTTGATTTGTAAATTATTTGAATTGTTCAATTGCGGTCGCTTGCTTTTTTATTCCGGCTATCCAAAGGAAAAATTATTTAAAATTATTCAGTGAAAACTTTATGTGTGTTTCACACAATATGATCAATTGCATATTGAAATTTGTTACGAAGCCACGAAGAGGCCGCGCTAATATTGGTCGGCGTTCTTTTTGCCATCAACGTATGGCAGCCCAAGAAAAGGCAAGAAGTACTCCCAAAATGCGATGACATACGTGCGGAATTATGGATCGCGGTCAATCAGCTAGCGATCGTAACGATATCACAGCACGACTTATTAAACAATAGCTGCGATGTTTGATGGTCTTTATCTTGAAGCAACCTATGGTATATATGATGCTGTTAGATGCTGAATGTATTCTGTTGAGTGGCAAAAAAGAGATTTGCCGCACACACACATTCTTCTTTGGATGCGGATGGTGATTACACCAGATCAAATTGATGAAATCATTTCAGCGGAATTTCCTGATTCAGAGATAGATCCAGAATTATACGAAGTGGTGGAAACCAATATGGTTCATGGACCTTGCGAACCTTACAATCCCACTTTGGTTTGTATGTTTGACAATAAATGCACGAAACACTACTCATGTGCTTTTCTTTCGGAAACGGAAATGGGAAATGATGGATATTCACTGTATCGGCGTCGCTCACCAGACGACAATGGCAGAACATTTAGCATTTAGAGGCGTGAATATCGACGTTAACAACAACATCGAAGTTGACAACACATCGAAGTTGACAACACATGGATCGTACCATATTCGCCACTTTTGTCTAATTCACATTCAAAACTCATGTCAATGTTGAATATTGCAGATTGGTGTAATCGATCAAATACGTTTGCAAGTACGTCTCCAAAGAAAGCAACATAGCGGTTATTGGCCTTGAACGATATGAGATCAGCAGTATCAAATGGGTCGATATGTGAACTGCAATAAAGCGCTTTGTAGGATATTTACTTTTGCAATTCATGAAAGTTTTCCGACTGTTGTGCGTCTCGCGGTTCAACTTCATTTAAGTCATCGCGTATTGTGAATGGTACAGTGTGTGCAACATTTTGAGAAGCATGCCAGCAGTAGCATTTGCTGGAACATGATAATCACTGGAAACAGACGAAGGACAATGCGATAGTTACTTCGCATGCCACTGAAGTTCGCATACTTTTCGCGAAGATCATTTCGACATATCAGCCTTCAAATTCGCGTTAATTATGGGATACGAAAAAATGACATTGCCGACGACATTTTACATTGTACGGATATTCGCTTAGAATTGGAAATGGGCAAATTTCGGTTGATACTTCCAGTGGTTTGATATCAATTTCACCTCCCTTTTGTCAATTCATTTCAACGGAAGATGAATTCATCACGAATGTTTATCCGAGCATTGGTCAAAGTATCGTAACTGCAATTGCTTGAGTGCATCTTTTGCGTCTAAAAGTTGGATCTGTCATTATTATGTTTCACAATCTTCATGCGCCGAAACTGTGTAATGGAACCCGACAATTATGACGCAGTTATCGAATACAAGGGACACCCATTTCAGTTCAAATGTATTCAATTACCAGGGAAAATTGCCTTTGCGTTGACAATCAACAGGACACAAGGAAATCGGGAAATGCTATGTTTTTCATACGGCCAGATATATGTGGCGTGTTGACGAGTTGGAAACCCATCTTCTCTCAGAACAGAAATCAAAAAATTATGTTTATTAAGTTGCGCTACATTAAAAAAATGTAGAAAAATAGAAAATAAATCATTTTCGACACAATACAATTTCAACTTTTTTTCATTTCAAAACACATAATTTCACGCAGGACAACGGCTGCGGGGTCAGCTAGTATTCTTATAGATATAACTACAATGTAGTGAAACCAGTCAAGAGAAATACCAATTTTAGTTTAGAATTTGCTAACGAAAACTTCTAAAAGCAGCAAACTTTCAATATTAATTATGGTTGTCAATCCGAGTGGGTATATACATTTCGAAAAAACAACACATTTTCAATAAATTCGCAAAGAACCTGGAGAATCAAACAAAAGCGCCATATTTTTCAATGAAACATCTAAGAACCCGAACTTTGCTTTACAGTTATGTGAATCCTTTGAACTAGCCAAAGCCTACAACTATTTTCGACCAAAATTTTGTATTAGAAATCTCGTAAGTCTTCAATATGTTATATTTTTTATGAATTTGTAGTGATATCAAAATACAATAATCTAAACTAAGTCAAAAAGCATACCAAAATAGTGACAAATAAAACGGTTACATAAATAAATCATTTGCATATTGGCTAAGAGCTGATATTTAGATATTTGTGAAGGTTAGAATTTGATTTGTTACTAAAGAAATCTCAGAAGAAGAAGAAATGTTTGTCGAAGAGACATTTGAAGGTAGAAAATTATTTTCATTATTATTTATTAAAATATTTCTTTTTTTTGTTTAATTAAAAAAAAATAGGAGAATGCCTGCACAATCCGCATCGCAATTGGGTTTTTTTGTTTAGTACAAGTAGCTTGATAACCCAATTATTTTAGATCGCATAGCAGTTCAAAAATTATCAAATTTACAAATTCTCAAATTTACAAATTTTCAACACCATACCACTTCTAAAGCTTGTGCACTCTTCATTTTATATTTTTTTTAATTTAGTTTTTATTTTTATCTCAATATATTCGCAAATACTTACATATATATAGGGTGATCCAAGTAGGTATACTTTTTTCAATAGCTTTTTTGTTTTGACAGATCACGGGTGATTTGTGTGATGCTGTCTTGTTACTTCTGTTCTGAATTGTTGACCGAATAGACCAAATTCGGCACACAGTGAAGAGATTCGGCGACGTTCGCAACAACACGGACTGGAACGACTTGGCACATTTTACGTCGAGATCTAAAATTGAAAGCGTATAAAAAACAGCTTGTGCAAGAACTGAAGCCGCTCGACCACCCCAAGCGACATCGCTTCGCTCTATGGGCTCTTGAAAAGTTCCAAGAAGATCCGACATTTCGAACCAAACACTACCGCGCCATGATAACCAACTATTTGATGCCTGAAATTGGAGCACGTGATCTCGGCAACATTTGCTTTCAACAAGAATCAATAGATTCATTGAGAGAACACTTAAGTGAGCAGATAATTTCACGTTTTGGGCCTATCGATTGGCCACCAAGATCGTGTGATATCACACCGTTAGACTTTTTCCTGTGGGCACATGTAAAGTCGAAAGTTTAATGCGTGTCATTTGCCAGTCACCAGTCGAAATGCTCTAGCGAGTCATTCAAAATTGGACCCAACGGATGAGAAGAAATGGTCGCTGTCATTTGAAGGAGATAATCTTCCCAAAATAAATGACAAAGAATGTTCCACGAAATGGATCACCTTTTATTTGCAATGGCCAAAGATATTATTTAACGTATCTATTTACCACATTTCAGAAATTTATTTTTTTTATTATTAAGTTAATTTAAGGAGAATAAAAACCAGAAGCACCGATCCGAAACTATAATACTTTTCATAAATACAAAAGATTGCATATTAAGACATGATTTTGATCGTTCAGCTAGTATAATAGTTATATCCATATGCTATAGTGGTCCGATATGGACGGTTCCAACAAATGAGCAACTCTTGTAGTCCTTATAAAGTTTTTTAGCTTTAAAATATTTTATGAATAGTATTATTTTCTGAAAAAGTTTTGTTCTCTATGGTTTCCTATTCGAAAAATCGCATAATTAGTTAACCTTTTCAAGGAGCGTTCTAAACTAAACAGGATTTCAAAAAAACAGAACAAATGATTTTTTCGGCAAAATCAAGCCGGTGCAAGCCTTTTGAATGGATTTAGATTCAAAAAGTCCTAAAAGTTTACTTTGGAACGCACCTTGTATTTTCTATACACCATATCTTATATTAGCGCTTGACACAAATACTTGGTATATATGTATGTACATATGTTAATACATGGAGAAATTTGTAGTACTCGGCTGACTGTGTCCGAAACGAACCTTCACTGTTAAGTACATATTTGCAGCCCATTTGCGTTGAGTACGTAATAAATTGATTGTTTTCTTAAGTTTTTTTCGGATTGCCACTTCAGCAGCTCTTTGCTGGGTGAAAAATCAGCCAATCATTGCTGGAACTTCCTTCCTGCGTTTCTAGGCTTCTGAAACCTCTTTCATTCAAGCACTCATCACCAACAGTTCTTATGGCTGGTGGCAAGTCGATGATGTGGCAATCTAAACACGCCTGGTCGTCATGCATGACTGTTGCTATTTTGTTTATTTATTTACACATACTTCCACCTTTCTTGCGTTTTATTGTGTCTGTTTGCTTTTTTCAAAGGCCAAACCTTTTAAATGCTTTAATTCAATCCATTTGTGGGTCTTTGTGTATTTTGGTTGCGAATTTTTTTTATCAATTTATTTTTTAAATTTTTTTTGGTACTTCTTTTATTTGTCTCAGTTGCTCTTTTATCGACTTTTTTGAGGTTTCCTTAATATATAAATTGTTATTTTATTCACGTAAGTTTTGTTTGCACAATGGATTTGCTACGCCTAG
Organism: Bactrocera neohumeralis; assembly: GCF_024586455.1. NCBI lineage: Eukaryota > Metazoa > Arthropoda > Insecta > Diptera > Tephritidae > Bactrocera > Bactrocera neohumeralis. The sequence goes on from NC_065923.1 coordinate 53,724,120, forward strand.
TGAGACACATTGCTCATATGAGTACCCAGTAGGAATAATTAGCAGCCAAAAATTGTATCTAATCAAATGTGGCTCCGGCTATTATTATACATTTACTAGATAGTTCCCAGGTGTGCACCTCTGACTCAATAACACATAAACGAATACAAGTACTTACATCTCAAGTTTTGAATTTTTGAGGGTTCTCATTTTCTGAAGACGGCATTTATAGATAAAATATATATTCAGCAATTCTCCGAAAAGGCAGGATGGGTGCAATGTCACACATGTATACATAAGTATAAGTATAAGTATAAGTATAAGTATAAGTATAAGTATAAGTATAAGTATAAGTATAAGTATAACTATAAGTATAAGTATAAGTATAATAAGTATAAGTATAAGTAAGTATAAGTATAAGTATAAGTATAAGTATAAGTATAAGTATAAGTATAAGTATAAGTATAAGTATAAGTATATATAAGTATATATATAAGTATAAGTATAAGTATAAGTATAACTAAGTATAAGTATAAGTATAAGTATAAGTATAAGTATCCAGTATAAGCCAGGTATAAGTATAAGTATAAGTATAAGTATAAGTATAAGTATAAGTATAAGTATAAGTATGAGTAAGAGTACCAGTTTTAATTTCGTCTGAAAACCATTTTTGTTCCAAATTGTGTGTTACTATAATTTAAAAGGCTCGTTAGTTTCATTTTTAAGCATTTATCTCCGATCATGAGGTGGTTTGACATTTATCACTCCAGTAAATGCAAAACCTCTAAAACTGTGTATTACATTTTCTCGCAGGGCGCATTCCGGCTTAGTCCAAACAATTTATTTGCATATTTTTATTTTTGTGTATTTATTCAGCTGTGTCGCTTCCATGGGTATTGAAAGAAAGTAAATCCTTTTTTCTAAATATTTCATATCTTGGGGATATAGAACTCATGGCATAGTAAGATATACACATATTACAAATCGGATTAACTAATTCAGAAAGTGACTTACAACCTATTCCACTTCACTTTCAGAAGGTTTGGCAAAAGAATTTGCTTATTTTTTTCAAGAGCTCGGTGTTTTGAATATAAGATCATCCCTTATGTCTGCGATCGATGCCAGCATATCTGCTTAAACATATTAATGTTAACTCATAATGCTGGCAGTCAAATTAAACACTTTGAATTGTAACCCAATCCCAACAGCAAAACCCGTGGGATTCTCTGCCACAACGCAACCTCTACAGCAGGTAGCCACAGCGAGAGCAGCGACGGTAGCGTAAGTTAATCTATCTGTAAGTGAAATGTTAGTTTAGCTTTGAAGGAGACTCAACAAAGTTCGGATAATATTAAAATAATGTACCAAACACAAGGATGGAGTCATGTGTAGAAGTTCACGCAAGTTAGGAAAGTTCTCTGATCGCCATTCACTTGGGAGTGGCCAGAAACGATTATTTTACACATGCCTCAAGTAGCTCACTACTTCCGGTCTTTGACCAAGTATCCTCTGTGTAGCCTAAGAACATCCGTTCGAAGGCGAGCTAATGTGAGAAGGCGAAACATCCCCTGCATAGGGTTGTGCGCTGGGTTTGGGACCCGCCACGTAAAAAACACCCCCAATGAAAAAGAAAACACAGCCTCGTATGAGAGACCCCCCTTTTGATGACGACCATGGCAAACGGAATAAGGACTACAATTTGAGGGCATGCACCTGGAATGTCCGGACCCTTAATTGGGAAGGTGCCGCTGCCCAGCTGGTTGATGTCCTCGCAAAAATAAAGGCTGACATCACCGCCGTCCAAGAAATGCGATGGACGGGACAAGGACAGAGACGAGTAGGTCCTTGTGACATTTACTACAGTGGCCACATAAAGGAGCGCAAGTTTGATGTTGGATTCGTGGTGGGAGAGAGACTCCGTCATTCACTCCGGGGAGAATGAACGTCTAGCCACAATCCGCATCAAAGCGAGGTTCTTCAACATATCGCTGATTTGCGCCCACGACCCGACGAAAGAGAAGGACGATGTGACCAAAGATGCCTTCTATGAGCGCTTGGAGCGCGCTTATGAGAGCTGCCCCCGCCACGATATCAAAATCGTGCTTGGCGACTTTAACGCCAGGGTGGGTAAAGAAGGTATCTTTGGCACTACGGTCGGTACATTCAGCCTCCACGACGAAACATCCCCAAATGGGTTGAGGCTGATTGACTTCGCCGGTGCCCGAAAAATGGTTATCTGTGGTACTAGACTCCAGCACAAGAAGATACATGAAGCTACCTGGCACTCTCAGGCTCGAAAAGCCACCAACCAGATCGATCATGTTGTGATAGACGGAAGACACGTACGCTCCGAGGTCCTAACATCGACTCGGATCACTATTTTTTTGCAGCCAGGATTCGCACCCGCCTCTGTGCAGCAAAAAGCGCACGTCAACAAACACAAGGAAGGTTCGACGTCGAGAAGCTGCAATCACAACATGCAGCCGAACGATTTTCTACTCGGCTTGCACTCCTGCTCTCTGAGAGCAATCGTCAACAACTCGGTATAAGGGAACTGTTGGACGGCATTTCAAACTCTTTACGTACAGCTGCAACCGAAACCATTGGTTTTCGGAAAGTGCAAAAGAACAGCTGGCACGACGAGGAGTACCGTTTCGCAGCGGAGAGAAAACCAGGCTGCCTACCTCGCAACGTTACGATCGACCACTACACGTGCGGGATGGGATAGATACCGAGAGTTGAAGAGGGAAGCGAGACGCATTTGTAAACAGAAAAAGAAGGGGGCCGAAATGCGTGAGTACAAGGGGCTTGATAAGCTGGCCAACAGGGGTAATGCTCGAAAATTCTACGAAAAGATGCGGCGGCTTACCGAAGGTTTCAAGACCGGAGCATACTATTGTAGAACCCCCAAAGGTGATCTAGTGACCGTTGCCCACTTCTCCAGCCTGCAGAATGGCAGTGAACGCACAACACCAGGAGAAGGAAAACCCAATTCCCCAATCGATGACGATGGAGCAGACGTTCCATTACCCGACCATGAAGAAGTTCGAATAGCAATTGCCCGCCTGAAGAACAACAAAGCGGCAGAGGCCGACGGATTGCCGGCCGAGCTATTCAAACACGGCGGCGAAGAACTGATAAGGAGCATGCATGTGATTCTTTGTAAAATATGGTCGCACGAAAGCATGCCCAACGATTCGAATTTAAGTGTGTTATGCCCAATCCATAAAAAAGGAGACCCCACAATCTGCGCCAACTACCGTGGGATTAGCCTCCTCAACATCGCATATAAGGTTCTATCGAGCGTATTGTGTGAAAGATTAAAGCCCACCGTCATCAAACTGATTGGACCTTATCAGTGTGGCTTTAGACCTGTCAAATCAACAACCGACCAGATATTCACCATGCGCGAAATCTTGGAAAAGACCAGTGAAAGGAGAATTGACACACACCACCTTTTAGTCGATTTCAAAGCTACTTTCGACAGCTCGAAAAGGAGCTGCCTTTATGCCACGATGTCTGAATTTGGTATCCCCGCAAAACTAATACGGCTATGTAAACTGACACTGAGTAACACCAAAAGCTCCGTCAGAATCGGGAAGGACCTCTCCGAGCCGTTCGATACCGAGGTTTCAGACAAGGCGACTCCCTATCGTGCAACTTCTTCAACCTGCTTCTGGAGAAAATAGTTCGAGCTGCAGAACTAAATAGAGAAGGTACCATCTTCTATGAGAGTGTACAGCTGCTGGCGTATGCCGATGATATTGATATCATCGGCCTCAACACCCGCGCCGTTAGTTCTGCTTTCTCCAGGCTGGACAAGGAAGCACAGAAAATGGGTCTGGCAATGAACGAGGGCAAAACGAAATATCTCCTGTTATCAAACAAACAGTGTCGCACTCGCGACTTGGCTCTCACGTCACTGTTGACAGTCATAACTTTGAAGTTGTAGATAATTTCGTCTATTTAGGAACCAGCATTAACACCACCAACAATGTCAGCCTGGAAATCCAACGCAGGATAACTCTTACCAACAGGTGCTACTTCGGACTGAGTAGGCAATTGAAAAGTAAAGTCCTCTCTCGACGAACAAAAACCACACTCTATAAATTACTCATAATTCCCGTCCTCCTATATGGTGCAGAGGCTTGGACGATGTCCATAACGGTCCGTCGACGTTGCGGGTTTTCGAGAGAAAAGTTCTGCGAAAGACTTATGGTCCTTTGCGCATTGGCCACGGCGAATATCGCATTCGATGGAACGATGAGCTGTACGAGATATACGCTACATTGACATAGTTCAGCGAATTAAAAGACAGCGGCTACGCTGGCTAGGTCATGTTGTCCGGATGGATGAAAACACTCCAGCTCTGAAAGTATTCGACGCAGTACCCGCCGGGGGAAGCAGAGGAAGAGGAAGACCTCCAGGACCAAGAGGAGAAGGACCTGGCTTCGCTTGGAATATCCAATTGGCGCCACGTAGCGAAAAGAAGAAACGACTGGCGCGCTGTTGTTAACTCGGCTATAATCGCGTAAGCGGTGTCTACGCCAATTAAGAAGAAGAAGAATGTACACAACTTACCGTTCAGTTAACGTTGATCAGACTTCACGCGGGCACTACTCACAAAGCAGTGTATACACCGACGCTACAGTACATAAGGGTGGTCCATTTCGAGGTTGCCTACTAAAAAAACAGAAACTTCAAATCTAATGGGGAATAAACATTCTAAAGATTTGTATATTGAAGATTATCTTCGTCAAATGTTGGCCGCGCCTTCGTCTCAGATGGTCCATCCGTTGAAACCAATTTTCGATGACTCGTTCAAGCATTTCGACTGGTAACTGGCGAATGACACGCATGACGTTTTGCTCCAAGGCCTGAATCGAAGCAGGATTGTCCGCACAGACTTTCGACTTTACATATCCCCACAGGAAAAAGTCTAACTGTGTGATATCACACGATTTTGGTGGCCAATCGACTGGCAAAAAACGTGAAATTGTCTGCTCACCGAAGTGTTCTTTTAACAAACTCATTGATTGATGCGACGTGTGGGAAGTGGCGCCATCTTGTTAAAACCAACTGTTGCTGAGATCACGAGCTTCAATTTCAAGCATCAAATACTCAATTTTCATGAGGTGACAACGGTCGCCATTGACGGTTATGTTCTTACCGGCATTATTTTGAAGAAATATGGATCGATGATTATACCGGCCCACACCAAAACGTCGTTTTTTTTCCTCTTCGTTCCAAATGCGACAATTTTACTTGTTTACATATCCATTGAGCCAGACCCTTATTGATACTAATTTGTAAAAATAATTAAAACCGAGCTCTTCACTATAAGTTAGACCTTAACTGGGAATTTGTTGCAGCCTTATTGTCCTGCCCATTCTGTAATAAAATTGGTTCTTAGTGTGGCCGCCATGGGTGTCGTGATCAAGGAATTGCATTATAACCTTCTTGTAAATTCACAAGACTAACTCACCTTCTGATTCCGAGTCTCTTTCAGCCCTACACCTCACACTATTACACACAAAAATATTTTTTTCCTTCCTTCTCATCCATTCCTTTCTGTTGAATGCAATTCAAGCTTTGCATACCTCATCTGCATCTAATTTTACCGCCGCCACCGAATTCCATTAGAAACTCGGTGATAACAATTAAGAAATTTCATTCTCATTAATGCTTTGCCGCTAAATTGCCCCCAAACACATACATACAAACATTTAAATGGGTATGTTGTCGCCTAGTCGCACTACAAATTACCCCTGGACCCATTTTGCGGTAACGTTCGTGGCATTGGCGGCGACTTCGACGCGTAGCATTTCGTTAATTGTCGTGAAACTAATTTATGTGTCATCACATGCAATAATTACGTGCCGCTAACTCGCGCCACCGCGTCTCTTTAACTGTTGTGGCTGCATTCCTGCATACAAACATACACAGGTATTTAGAATGTGCGCGAGGCACGCTCCTTAGGCGTGGTGTTACCGCGATTGCAGGCATGCCTAACGGAGCATAACGGAGCACTATAAACACATTCCCAAAATGTGGTTGCAAGAAAGCGGTTTGGTTGAATCCACCTCGATTATATTTACGAGGACGGCCCATAAGTATTTAGTTTACAAAACGTAAAAAAGGGACAACTTTTGAAAAATGTCGATTTATTTCCCAACATATTCATTCATTGCTTTTTGACCTGTATGACAAATACGCTTCCTAGAGGTCTCTGCACAGTAGCCCTCCGTGGTGGCCTCGTTTGATTCAAATTTCTTCCAGACACGGGACCTTTTCAAACTTGGAAACAAAGAGAACTCGCAAGTACCAATTCTGAGAAGAACAGAGTATGGACCATCATTTCGTAGTCTAAATGCCATGGCGACTGTGGAGATGTCTCTTCGTCAAAAGTAGCTGTTTTCTCTGCAATGCGGTCTCCAAACGACCCAATGATGTCGATGGAGATTACATTTTGTGAGTACCAGAAAAAAATGGCCATCACATTTCCGGACGATTAAATAACCTTCATCAGGGCAGATTCGCTGGGAGAAGTCCACTGTTTGCACCGATCCTTGAGCGCTGGTGTGTACCAGTAGATCCAAGTTTCCTTAAAAGCCACAAAATGATGAAGAAACTTTTTGGGATGGAGTTAAATACTGCTGTGAACTAGTTATATTTCAGCACCAACAACACCAACTTTATACCGAGGTTTCTAGAGGTACCCTCTCTACATGTATATAAGGTATATATGTGTGTTTACATGCATATGAGCTTCGCGAATACCTTCGTCAAAGCAGTAATTTTGTAAGCATTCCTCCCTCACTTGAATTTTGTTAAGTGTTAATCAATATTCTTGTATAAAACTACTCTTTTACATAACTACATATACACATACATATGAACATTCGTATGATGAAGGGGTCTTCCAGCCACATCTATCCGGCAAGGTCACATATCAAGATGCCTTTACACAGCTTGGAATGCGTCACGGCGTCATCAATTATCCTTCGCTCGCACTTATCATAAAAGTCGTAAGAATCTACGACTACTTATTCACCAGACACACATACAGCTTTACATATATTCAACATCCACACATCCTCTACTGGCATTCGAGTGGCTTCACACTAACAAATTCCAAAGTTCTCACATCGTTCTACTTCGACAGCGGTAATAAAGTATTGTGGACCCTCACGAGTTGCAAGTGCTGCGAACACGTCGCTTTCGCAGATCTGCGACATATGTATGTGTGTATGAATGTGTGGTATGTGCTTCTTCGCACATACCTAGTAGCTAGTATTTACGTTGCACTTTAGCGCATTAAAATTCAAACAGTATGCAAATAAGTGCATTAACCAATTGAAATAGTTCTCAACTTTTTTACTTTCAGTTGCAGCTGCGCTAAGGACAACTTGAGTTGCGCCCACATTTGCCGCACATAACCCAAGGCGAAGCGGGAATTTATGTGAATTAAGTGAGGCGTGAGACTGTTTTAGTTTTTCCTAACACTTGATTAAGAGAGATGAAGCAACAACGAATTTAAAATATTATTTTATGAGCAGAAGCTGCTTTTCGGAAATGAAGAAGTTCACATAAAATTCATTATCGCTTTTAATTTGTAGAACACTCACTCCATCGAAAACTAAGCAGCAAAGTAAAGAGAACAAGTGTAAAAAATAGATAAAATGTAGATGTATGTACAGAATAGATACTGTTCCCACGACAGTCGGGTCAAAGTAACCGGATCGGACCCGGATTTTTAGCCGGCCCACGACTGCCAACTCGGCACCATTCCTCGAAATTGTTTGAGGAATGTTTATGCCACTTCAACAAAAACAATAATAGATAATCTACACCCCCCAAAAACAACAGTACTCTACAGAAGTGGTGTTAAGCTTGTCGTTTAGCTCATTCAACACATCACACACATTCAACATAACTTAATTTAGCCTACATTACAACAAACAACGTGTTTTTACAATAGTTCTGTAAAATCGTGTTTGAGAATATATCAAGCATCGCTATATAACTACATGTCGTAATTATTACGTGAATCACGATCGATTTTCGGACATTTAGTTGCTCTTGATAATCGATTAGATTGGCGATACGTCTTTGTATGCCTTGATATGACCAATTCTTATACCCTGAACGGGGTATATTAAGTTTGCCACGAAGTTTGTAACACCCAGAAGGAAGCGTCGGAGACCCTATAAAGTGTATATATAAATGATCAGTATGTCGAGCTGAGTCGATTTAGCCATGTCCGTCTGTCTGTCTGTCCGTCTGTCTGTCTGTCTGTATATATACGAACTAGTCCCTCAGTTTTTAAGATATCGTTTTGAAATTTTTAAGCGTCATTTTCTCTTCAAGAAGTTGCTCATTTCTCGGAGCTGCGATACTGAACGATCGGAATCAAGTTCTTGTATGACAAAGTATCTTCACAAAAGTTGGCACATGTTATTTTCTAAGGCAACAATGTATTCACCGAAATAAATTGTTCAGATCGGTTAACTATATCATATAGCTGCCATACAAACTGAACAATCGGACGGAATGTTTTCCTTTGGATGAAAACCACTGTCCGGTTACGTCTTTAGATTTACTTAAACACATACATAGTTACTAAAAGAAATGCACCTGTGAAGGGTATATTAGCTTCGGTGCAACCGAAGTTAACGTTCTTCCTTGTTTCTATTAACCTTGGTTTTGATTATGACTTAAAAATCAGCCAAATTATGCCAACTACATGGGATGAATATTTAAGACGTGGTATCCATTTTGTTGAACCTCCTTCGATGATTATAACCGATGAAAATCTACAGCACTGAGCCGAAAAAGTTCTTTAGAGTCGACTCTCTCACCATGGTAATCTTCTTTAATATTCATGAAAGTAGTAAGTGAAGTACATATCTGTAATAACTCTTGCTGCTGACAAAGTCTCAATTCCTGGCTCTTAAATTTCGTGATAAAGATACTTCGAAAAGGTTGAAAATCACTTTAATTTGAAAATATTGAGTAGATTTTTTTCAATTTCATAAAGCTACTGCGAATAAAAGCAATTCAAAGACGTTTCGGGCAACTGGCCACTTTCGAGTATAGACTTCAGGTTGGATAAAGAACAAATAATATTATTTCTAAATAATCTTGTTCTCTTGTAAGTAATTTTAAAGTTTCGATCACACAATAAGGATTAGCAAAGTAGTATTGTAAAATAAAATATAATAGATAAATACCACTGACCCAAACAACAATAAAGAAAAAATTGTAGTACACATTTAATTTCGAAAGTCTAGCTATACTCGTTCGTCTAGGTTTCAAAAGCTCTTTAAAGCTTCGCTTAATATTAGGATTAACAATTTTCAAGGATGGCGCTCCAACCTGCCTCAATTTACCACAACACCAAGCATTTCTATCTACTAATAAAATAAAATATCAGATTACTTTAAATACAATAAATGTCTTCACAAATTATTTCATTCTGCAGTGAAATCGCTTATTGTTCGCATATTTTTCTTTTTGCTTGTTATTTCACCCAACTAAACGGATTATTTCAATAAATAAAGTTTAACCACAATAATACAATTTAATTCTACCTCAATAGAAATATTGCACATGTTTATTTACTTCACATTTGAACACTCTTGCTTCCATTTGCTCACCACCCTCGAGTATTGCTTTGCGGTTGACAGAGCGTATGAGCAATTTTCCAAAATTTCCTTGCGGTTGTTAAACGTTTATTCGGAATATTGCCTGTTTTTATCTGTGTTTATTAGTCGTTCAAGCGCGCCAACAAGGAAAAACAAAATTCAGATGTGTGGAAATGTTTTCCTTATTTTTGGTTTTGTGGAAATGACAGTGATTTGGAAGCAAACTTAATCGCACGAAAACAAGAAATACAAATAAACGCTTAATTGATTTCAAATTCCTTAAAGATATTTTCTATTGAGCATTCATGCTGTGAATTCGAAAAGACAATTATTTTAAATTGTGTAATTAATTTAGTAATTACAAAGGTAAAAGCAAATGAGAACGTTTTTCTCCGTGATTAGTTTCCCCCCAAGGTTCCCCATCGAAATGAAATCAATACTGCAGGCAGACCACTTTTTAAGTTCAATTTTGCGCTCCTCATACCATTTGAGAACCGTGAATGTCAACGTTGTCCCTTTGTAAACTGACGTCTTTATACGTTTTATCAATATTTAATATCTAGATGATAATACGTATATATAAATTTTATGAAACGTACTCTCGGTGATTGACTCTACGTCCACCATCATTGTATAGCTTTGAAACTAGAAAATACATCTGACTTCCCCAATTTCGATTCTGGAAATCGAAACTAAGAAACTCGAGAAACTACCATGAGCAAAAAAACTTTGTTCACAATTTTAAAATTCTTAACTTATTCTTCAAAACCCATGACGCCACTTCAAAGTAAGTCATTTTGACCCCAATGGACTTGTGACAACGTCTTTCCAATTATCGAAACAGTTGTTAAAGCCAATTTCTGGAAAAACTTCAATTCTCGTTTAATGTCTTGTCGGTTTTTCCGAAGCGATTGTTTGAGATTGCTGAATAGCCAGAGGCTACCCTGAGCTAAAATCAGGCAAATACTGTAGTTGAAAATTTGGCGACAAACTCACGAAAAATTAATGCAATATACATACGCCTGTGCATTATCGTGGTGCAAAAACCAAATAGTTTCGCTCAAACGATGCATAATACTCAAATAGTATTCCTTCTTGTCAGTTTGGCCGGTCCAAGAGATTTCGAAGCGTGTCACACCTCGATAATCGAAGAAAATTGTTAACAAAATCTTGAGTTTTAACTTGTTTTGACTGGGCTTTACCGGCTTCCGTTCACCATTGCCACAATATTCGACTGATTGGTCGACTGTTTCCGGGTTGTAAGCATAGGTTCTAGACTCATCACCAGTAATAATTCGTTTCATGATCACTGGTATTTTTAAAGCAATTTAGTGATTTTTGAACCAACCGTGCTTTCACTTTTCTTAGACCCAAATGATCTTTCAAAATGGTTTTTACTGATCCTTTCGATATTCCAACGATGCCAGTATGATCAATTGGCGATTCTAAATCATCAATTCCTTTATTTTATTGACATGTTGATCATCAGTTGATGTTGATGACTGTTCTAGAAGTCGTTCATCGGCAACGCGTTCTCGACTTTTTTGAATAATTTGTACCAATCAAAGGCACTTGCTTGCGACAAACAATTATCATCGAAGAGCTTTTTCAACATTTTGAATGTTTCGGTGCCAAAAATTTGATTCCACACACAATACATAAAGGAACTCCGTTGTTGAATAATTTCACTCATCGTAAAAATCACCGAATTCTCTTAACTAATGATTATTTTGATGGAAAATTTGGAACAGGCGTCACTGACAGTCATACCAACCGAAAATTTAAATTCTAAATTTTTTTTGCTCACAGTATGATACCTAAAATTTTGTTATTCTTATATGTAAAAATGAATCGCAAAATGTGTTGCTAAGCACATAACTTAACAACGCCTTGACCAATTTTGCCAATTCTCTTTTTTAAATTTTGTTTGAGGTTCAAGGATGGTTTTCGTTTACGATGTTTGATGGACTTTATCTTGAAGCAACGTATATATGGTGCTGTTAGATGGAACATAGATGTACTCTGTTGAGTGGCAAAACAGAGATTTGCCGCACACGCACGCCCATTTTCAATTTTTAAAAAAAGCCTGGGTGCAGTTTCCTTATGCCATTTCTTCGGTAAAATTTAGTGTTTCTGACGTTTTTTTTTAGTCGGTTAACGCACTTTTAGTGATTTTCAACATAACCTTTGTATGGGAGGTGGGCGTGGTTATTATCCGATTTCTTCCATTTTTGAACTGTATATGGAAATGCTTGAAGGAAACGACTCTGTAGAGGTTGGTTGACATGGCTATAGTAGTTTCCGAGATATGTACCCTATATCTGACTCTTTTAGTTTTAGGACTTACTTCTTTTCATTTCAAAACACATAATTTCACGCAGGACAACGGATGCGGGATCTGCTAGTATACTATATAATAAATTTATTATATAACATTTTGTAAAAACGCGTTTGATGAAAAATTCGAAAACGTACTATTTTTGTTGCAAAGTACTCTCCAGATTACAACGCAATAAGTAAATAAATGAGCGACATGCTTTCAAATTTGCCGAAAAACCTATGTAACTTTAAGGAACGGTTTGGAAACGCTTCGCTTTTAAAAAAGTTCTATTCAAGTGGAAACCAAACATCTGGAAACAAAAATAAGATATGACTTTGAGATATGACATACTTCTTGATGAAAAAGATTCAGAAGAGAACAAAATTTTCTGAAGTTCTGATGTATGCGTATTTTATAAAACTACAATTATTCAAAACGAACTGAATATATTTTTTTGATCTTGAACCCTAAGCTTAGGTATTATTATTTCAAAATGTGCTAACAATTCCATAGTGACTGTCTTTGTACATATGTACTATATTCGTTTTATGCTATGTTTTCAATTCGGCTGACCTCACAAAATGTTAAATTGAAGAAGCTTGTGTAAATGCGGCGCAGATTAATAAGATATACATACGTGCACCGTAATATTGAAGTCTACTAGACTAACTTTATGGAAAAGAGAGCAAAGCCTGGATATGTAGTTAGCGTGAGTGGTTTGGAAAGTTTGTATTTGGAAATTAAGCTGTGAAATTTGCTATGTTATGAGCCAGTGGGTGTATTTACTGTTTAACTGCAGCCTATTTCTCTTCCTACTCTTGTCAGGGATGTCGAAAAATTATAATACAATTTTCATATTATATATTATTAGAATGCGCTGCTTATTCTAGGGTTTTTGTACTCACCAGCATATTCTTTTTTTTCATTGCCATTGTAACTAGGTAACATAAAATAAACTAACGAAAAATGTGTTTTACTTATTGTATAATACAAAATAATTAATGGTGTTCTGAGTATAAATTGCAAAGAGTCTGACTACAGTACAATAAGGTGATACGGTTTTTTGCGCTTAAGCCTTTCTTTCCATTTACTTTGAGCGACAAGAGCCATGGCTTCAGTTTCACATGGTCAGAAAGTCTTTCCTATGAGACTTTGCACATTTGTTGATTGATGCAGCAAGTGAGTCAATTCCAAGATCGCGTTCAAGATCGTGACTGCAAATATACCAAGCCGCATTGACGGCGCATCTTAAAACTTTGTTTTGGAATTTGCTGGATTTGTGCAACAATATTAGGTCTTGGGCAGCCCCGAAGTTATATCGCATAAGTCTAAACTTGTCTGAACACTTGCTTATAGACTAGAATTTTGTTATATGTGGATAATGCAGAGTTTCTACCCAACAGCCAATATATGTATGTTTCTGAATTTTATTTCTAATTTTTCTTTTTCTTTTTGGCATATGCACTTCATCCAAGTTTTGTGATATGGTATTTGCACACCGTTTAAGTACAGAGGCATATATCTAGTATTGTTGCATGTGAAATCAATATGTGCTCATTTAGTTTCGTTTAATTTAATTCGCCGTTTAGCTGTCCATTCAAATATTTTGCTTAAATGTTCTTGCAAGAAGCGCAGTATCATCTGCAAATGCTGTGGTAGATCGCATGTAAGGAGTAGGTAAAGGATGGGTCCTAATACACTACCCTGAGGAACGCCAGCTTTTATTTCCTTTAAATCAGAGTACATATCTAAATGTTTAATTAGAAAAAAAACGGTCCGAAAGGTATGATTTTAAAATATTGTAATATTTTTTTGGTAAAAGCATTTTAATATTGTTTAGGAGCCCGCCATGGTAAACTTTATCAATGGTTTTAGACACGTCGAGAAAAACGGCCGAGCAAACTTTTTTTAAAGGCATTTTCAACGACTCGATTAATTCTATGTGCTTGGTCAATAGTGGAGTGATTTTTTCGAAAGCCAAACGGATGCACCGGGGTAGGCTTCCTCTCTTCAATTATGTTGTTAAGACGCACAGCAAGCAGTTGTTCTAAAAGTTTTGAAAGTATTGACAGGAGAGATGTGGGCTGATACATAATCACCTCTGCAGTTTTCCAATAAATAAATATGTATTTTAGATTAATTTGCTGGATTTGTGCAAAAATGTTAGCTTACGCAGCCCCGAAGTTATATCGCATAAGTCTAAACTGGTCTGAACACTTACTTATAGCGTTCATTATAGCAGTAATGTTTCTTACAACGTTTTGAGGAAGCTGTGTTAGTATTTCACTGGTAATAAGGTCAAACCCTGGCGACTTTTTAGACTTCAGTTTTTTATTTCTGTTTTATTTACCTTATCGTTAGTAATTAGAGGAATTTCGGTATAATTCTCGTAAGTATGAGGTTCCATTTCTGCTGCATTGGATGTGTCATATATTTTGAAGACACCTTTAAGGTATTCCGAAAAAACATTTATTTTCTCGATATCGCTCTTCTTCCATGTCCGGTCCAACAGCATGTGAGATATATCTGATTGGCTTCTTAACATTTAAAAATCATCTATCCCTACCAAATTAATGATTTATGCAAACTTATCTGGGCTTAAAGTCTAAGTTAGTTAGAAATATAATATACATGAGCATTGCTGTCACGAATCACTGAGCTGGATGAGATAGTTGAACAAGCGAACGCCCAGCGGGTCTGAACAGTAACTAAGGAGCATTCCACAACATTGTTTGTGTTATACTTTCGTCCATTACAACAATAATACAACTTTAGGAGCATGTAAGTTTAATCCATCAGTGGGTGGAGATCATATATATTTTCCAAAGCAAATGTCGAAGACGTGAGTTGTGTCCGTCGCGATTAGTCATGTCCGTCTGTATATAGCGGTGTTGTCCTTCAGAACCATCAAAATCGGACCACTATAGCATATATCTACAATACTAACTGATCGATCGAAATCAAATTTGTTATATTTGAAAAGGTATCTTCACAAAATTTATCATAGATTATTATCTAAGGTAATAAAGCAATATCCAGATAAATTATTCAGATCACTGTAGCATACATCAGACTGTACAAACTGAACAATAATAGGAAACAAGTTCTTGAAAGAAATTTCAAATTGTGTACACTTTTAAGGCATTTGATATATATCCAAATATTTCCAACCGTGAACACTACAGACAACGCAATCACCAGCATGTTAACTATAGGTATTACACATTTAGCTTTGACCCACTTGCATACATTTACGCTGAAACCTTGGCTGGCTACAACGTACAACCACATTTTTGTCGGAAACTAGTGAACCTAAGGACCATCGAAGTAGCCTTATTTTAATGGAAAGGCATAAAATAATAATTTGTTTCCTTCCTCTTCCACATTTTCAAAACAAAAAATACTCAGTGGCATATTTGCATTTTTATATATTTGCGCTTATATCTTCTGTAACGCCAAAGAGTGACGGCAAAACAGTAAACTTCCTGCTAGGGCCGAATTTTCTCGTTCAAACGAGGGGCGCGTTTTTTTACATCGTTTTGAAGTTGTAGGCAGCGAGCCTATAACCTTAGCACTAAATGCCATTATACCATACTCAAACACTGGCTCTCACCCCAGCAGACATTCAACGAACAAATTAAAATGTAATTTTGCATCCTTAAAAATGGCACCCAACAATCGCCCAGCCGAGCCAAAGGACAAGGCGGCGAGCCAACGACGAAACCAATTGCATATTGGCAGCAGCGAAAACTGAAATTTATGCAAACACTTACAACAGTTATGACTGCCACAACTGAACGCCGGCAATTTGTCATGGGCGCCGATATCCTTCCCTACCAAAGCGTGCGAAAGAAAGGAGCGCCACAGCTGCACGTTCAGTGAAGTTCTCCGAAAAATATTGTTAAAGAACGTGGCTTGCCGCATGTCCACGAAGCCAAAAAGCCACAGACATAAATGAATTTTTATGGCAAAATTTCCTAAACGCTTCATACCGCGTTCCGACTTCAAATATTACTTCTTTCTGGCCACTGCTTTTGAGTGTGTGCCGACTTGTGCGTCGATGCCTTTCACTAATTTGCATATAATAACTGCCGTCGCGCCAAGCGGCACCACACAACGGTGTAGCCGCATCAGCCGCAGCGGGACAAGAGCTTAATTGGGGAAGCAGCATCGCCACCTGCTCCGATACGACGATAATGATGCTGGAAGTTACTCTAAATAATTGTCGTAAAACAGCGAAATAGTCAATAAGGAGGAAACGGGAAGTATATGAGCAGCAAGTAAGCAAATTTGTTGTAAAAAGTGGGGCAACACTGGTAATTTAAAATTAATACTTTATAATTTAGCATCAGGCGAAAATATGAGTGAGCTTACGCTAGACGATTTATTTCCCCTGATTGTTTATTCGATATCACAGGTACTGGTTGGCAAAAGTGAGAACTTGAGCCTGTGAAACTCAACTCCAGAGCTTAAATCAATTTAAATCTGAAATCTGTCTTTAAAACAAAATGTTTCTATGCCGCATATTTCTTTCTCCTTGGTTGGCGGCTATGGAAAATTGGTCGGACGTCGGTTTGATGCAATACGTTTATGTGTTTCGACAATGGCTAGCACGGAGGAGAACCATACAAAAGTTCACGATCTTGTAATGCCAAAGTGCCCATTGACTGTGATCACGTGTGTCATATTCTGCATGAAATAACGAGTATGTCAAAACTCTCGGCATAATCGGAGCCGCTACCGTGAAACATAATACTCTACGACACTATTTAGGATGCATGTGGATTCCATTTCCTAGAATTCATAAGATATAAACTACACCGATTACCTGATAAAAATCAAAACGGTCTCTACAAGGGGTCACCGCATAAAAATTTTCCCATTTGGCGAAGAAAAAAGTACTCTTTGCTGCTTTATTTCCCGCTTTGGGTAGAAAGTGGTTATACTTTTAATATCTCCTTTCCAAGGAATGACATTGTAGGGCTTTGTATCTGTGTGTTGGAAAACTTTACCCGGCAATTTTCAAATCATTAAAGATTAGTGCAACACCTTCAGTCTACTTTGCAGCGAAGGATCGTTTTCTACACTTTAGCAGCTCAAGACATATTTTTGAACGTCAAGATAAATCGGTTTGACGCTTCTCTTTACTCAAAGCGGCAAAAACCGGCAGAGGTAAGGTAGTAGCTATAAAACCCCTCCCCTCTGCGGACGTCTCTGATGAAGAGAGTATTGTATAAACTCTATATACACCTGTACACACGCGGTTGATAATATTCTTGTTACAATATCTTTATGGTAAATGACAAGCACGTGCCTTTTGACTTCAGCTATCACCTATCTATCAACTTTTATTGTCACTTCAATTTCGTTAAGAGTTTTTGAGATGTTCATATGGAAACTTTAATTAAAATGTTGCCTCTTGTAGTGACGCTGTCAGCGCAGGAACTTTGCTTCCTTGCAACAAATTGCCAGCGGCAATATGAGTATCAAGATGACACTTGAGGCAACGACACTGAAGCGCTCGAATATGCCAAGGACTTCAACATAGTTGACACGTACAATCAGAATATCATCATGTGTGTGCACTGGTGAATAGGAAAGTGTGCATAATCCAATTAGACACTATAATAAATTGTTTGTATACATGTACATATGTACATATTTGATCTTATATCATTCAATTGTGCCTTCATCATTATTTATAGCTAACTTCATCAGTGAAAGTTTCGCATGAATAGAATAAGAAATGACAATTACGATTTTGTGTCATTATAAAGGGTGTTTGAGAGATACGAGTATACAATCCTTTTCTAGTTACAAAGCTGCTTGGAGAGTCTCCACAGTATTTTTCGCACATCAAATTCGATAATTTTGCCTATTTACAGTAACTCGTTTAGCCGAAAATAAATCTCAATACCCGAGTATGTCTAACGGCATAAACGTGATTATCAGTTTATCCCAAGGTCCTGGAATGAAAAACAGTCTTTTAAATTTTGTTCCGATGGATGATTGTAGATCCTTATTCGGTAAATTGCCGCTATATATCCAACATAAATTTCAAATTATTGATTTTACTTTGACTGCTACTCCTCGAAAAAGTGTGCTCCTCTAAAAAACCACCCTTTATATCGTTTCACATAGGTTAAGTAGTTTTGCGTAAATAAAATTAGCTTTCACTTTTTACTCATTCTCAACAATCTGTCGAAAAGTCTACCAGCAAAGTGGTTAAATTTTGCAAAAACTTTTGTTAATCTACTTTCTCTTTTGCTATTGGCTGGTTGCAGTTAGTTTAATTATAAAAGTTCTCGCCGCATTGAGAGGAAAAGTTTCGTTTAAGCAATTAGCTTTGATGTTTAAATTGAGCTTTAAAATAATAATTTAATTACATAATATGTTACGGCTTAACTTTTACAACTAAAGCTTAAATTTCACCACAGAAACGTTGTTTCAAAAATATTACAAAAAAAAAATTGTCTGACACCACAACCAGACGGATTTTGAGAAAAGGTTTGTGCTTGCATCAGTATAAAAAGATTCTCACTCCAAAACTGAGGCTTGGACTATCCTAAGCATCGCGAATTTACTGATTTTGCTTTAGAACAACTTGAAAACGATAACAATTTTTTTTAATTAAATCAGCTTATCAGAAGAGGCTCTCTATCATCTGAGTAGTGCGGTAAAAAATCTATAAATTATTCATGAAAAACCATTGCATTCACATAAATTGACAGTTTAGTGTGGTTTTTGATCGGGTGGAATCATCGGTCCATACTTCTTTCGAAACGAAGCAGGTTATGCAGTTGCTGTTAATAGAGAGTGACCTAAATCGATGACAACGAAATTTTTATAGTCGCAACTGGAAGAAGTTGATCTCGACAACTTCTGGCTCCAACAAGACAGGCTACGTTCCTCATGGCACTTGCAACAATCGAATTATTACGAGAAAAATTTGGAGATTCGATTATTTCAAGAAATTGTGACAAGAAGTTATGATTCAACAGCATTAGACTATTTTTGTGGGGTTATTTGAAATCAATGGTTTTTTGCAATAATTCAGACTCTTTTCTAGTTTTAGAAGTCAATATGGAACGTGCTGTTCATTACATATGGTGCGACTTGATTTTGTGGAAAAAGTACTCTAAAAGACGTGGAGGCTATTTGAATGACGTTATATTCAGAACTTCATATTAAATAAAAAACATTTGAATTTCCTTAGTGTGTTTTTTTAAGAAATCATATCACTATTTTTGGAAAACCCTATTTAAGTAAAATCTCTAATGTTGAGAATGTTGGAAAAGGCCTTGGTGATTAATTGTATGTCGCGAGAAAGTGTTTTTCATTGGTACACATTGTTCAAAGAGGGTCAAGTACGCGTTGACGACGAAGCACGTCGAGGACGGACATCAAAATCAGCTGATGATAAACACGTCAAAAAAGTAAACGAAACAGAGAACTCACTGGGTCAAACCACGTCAAGTGGTCCATGAAAGTTTCGCAAAATCACCGATTTTGAAAATTAGCAGTTCATTAGGAAGGGGATAAGACGCATACCGTGTGATATAAATATTTCGTCAAAATTCTATTTTTTGTTAAAGTTATTGAAGTTTTAAATTTTGAGCACTTCTTCTTCTTAATTGGCGAAGACACCGCTTACGCGTTTATAGCCGAGTTAACAACAGCGCGCCAGTCGTTTCTTCTTTTCGCTACGTGGCGCCAATTGGATATTCCAAGCGAAGCCAGGTCCTTCTCCACTTGGTCCTTTCAACGGAGTAGAGGTCTTCCTCTTCCTCTGCTTCCCCCGGCGGGTATTGAGTCGAATACTTTCAGAGCTGGAGTGTTTTCATCCATTCGGACAACATGACCTAGCCAGCGTAGCCGCTGTCTTTTAATTCGCTGAACTATGTCAATGTCGTCGTATATCTCGTGCAGCTCATCGTTCCATCGAATGCGATATTCGCCGTGGCCAATGCGTAAAGGACCATAAATCTTTCGCAGAATTTTTCTCTCGAAAACTCGTAACGTCGACTCATCGGTTGCTGTCATCGCCCAAGCCTCTGCACCATATAGCAGGACGGGAATTATGAGCGACTTATAGAGTTTAGCTTTTGTTCGTCGAGAGAGGACTTTACTTTGCAATTGCCTACTCAGTCCGAAGTAGCACCTGTTGGCAAGAGCAATCCTGCGTTGGATTTCCAGGCTGACATTGTTGGTGGTGTTTACGCTGGTTCCAAGATAGACGAAATTATCTACAACTTCAAAGTTATGACTGTCAACAGTGACGTGAGAGCCAAGTCGCGAGTGCGACGACTGTTTGTTTGATGACAGGAGATATTTCGTTTTGCCCTCGTTCACTGCCTGACCCATTTTCTGTGCTTCCTTGTCCAGTCTGGAGAAAGCAGAACACCCGCGCCATTGAGGCCGATGATATCAATATCATCGGCATACGCCAGCAGCTGTACACTCTTATAGAAGATGGTACCTTCTCTATTTAGTTCTGCAGCTCGAACTATTTTCTCCAGAAGCAGGTTGAAGAAGTCGCAAGATAGGGAGTCGCCTTGTCTGAAACCTCGTTTGGTATCGAACGGCTCGGAGAGGTCCTTCCCGATTCTGACGGAGCTTTTCGTGTTACTCAACGTCAGTTTACACAGCCGTATTAGTTTTGCGGGGATACCAAATTCAGACACCGCGGTATAAAGGCAGCTCCTTTTCGTGCTGTCGAAAACAACTTTGAAATCGACCAAGAGGTGGTGCGTGTCGATTCTCCTTTCACGGGTCTTTTCCAAGATTTGGCGCATGGTGAATATCTGGTCGGCTGTTGATTTTCCAGGTCTGAAGCCACACAGATAAGGTCCAATCAGTTTGTTGACGGTGGGCTTTAATCTTTCACACAATACGCTCGATAGAACCTTATATGCGATGTTGAGGAGGCTAATCCCACGGTAGTTGGCGCAGATTGTGGGGTCTCCTTTTTTATGGATTGGGCATAGCACACTTAAATTCCAATCGTTGGGCATGCTTTCGTCCGACCATATTTTACAAAGAAGCTGATGCATGCTCCTTATCAGTTCTCCGCCGCCGTGTTTAAATAGCTCGGCTGGCAATCCGTCGGCCCCTACCGCTTTGTTGTTCTTCAGGCGGGCAATTGCTATTCGAACTTCTTCATGGTCGGGCAATGGAATGTCTGCTCCATCGTCATCTATTGGGGAATCGGGTTCGCCTTCTCCTGGTGTTGTGCGTTCACTGCCATTCAGCAGGCTGGAGAAGTGTTCCCTCCATAATTTAAGTATGCTCTGGGCATCGGTCTTGAAACCTTCTGTAAGCCGCCGCATTATTTCGTAGAATTTTCGAGCATTACCCCTGTCGGCCAGCTTATCAAGCTCTTCATACTCACGCATTTCGGCCTCTTTCTTCTTCTGTCTACAAATGCGTCTCGCTTCTCTCTTCAACTCTCGGTATCTATCCCATCCCGCACGTGTAGTGGTCGATCGTAACGTTGCGAGGTAGGCAGCCTGTTTTCTCTCCGCTGCGACACGGCACTCCTCGTCGTACCAGCTGTTCCTTTGCACTTTCCGAAAACCAATGGTTTCGGTTGCAGCTGTACGTGAGGAGTTTGAAATGCCGTCCCACAGTTCCCTTATACCGAGTTGTTGACGAGCGAGCAGGAGTGCAAGCCGAGTAGAAAATCGTTCGGCTGTCTGTTGTGATTGTAGCTTCTCGACGTCGAACCTTCCTTGTGTTTTTTGGCGAGCGTTTTTTGCTGCACAGAGGCGGGTGCGAATCTTAGCTGCAACAAGAGAGTGGTCGGAGTCGATATTAGGACCTCGGAGCGCACGCACATCTAAAACACTGGAGACGTGTCTTCCATCTATCACAACATGATCGATCTGATTGGTAGCTTTTCGATCCGGAGATAGCCAGGTAGCTTGATGAATCTTTTTATACTGGTATCTAGTACTACAGATAACCATATTTCGGGCCCCGGCGAAGTCGATCAGCCTCAACCCATTTGGGGATGTTTCGTCGTGGAGGCTGAATGTACCCACCGTAGTGCCAAAGATACCTTCTTTACCCACCCTGGCGTTAAAGTCGCCAAGCACGATTTTGACATCGTGGCGGGGGCAGCTCTCATAAGTGCGCTCCAAGCACTCATAAAAGACATCTTTGGTCACATCGTCCTTCTCTTCCGTCAGGGCGTGGGCGCAAATCAGCGATATGTTGAAGAACCTCGCTTTGATGCGGATTGTTGCTAGACGTTCATCCATCGGAGTGAATGATAGTACTCGGCGACGGAGTCTCTCTCCCACCACGAATCCAACACCAAACTTGCGCTCCTTTATATGACCACTGTAGTAAATGTCACAAGGACCTACTCGTCTCTGTCCATGTCCCGTCCATCGCATTTCTTGGACGGCGGTGATGTCAGCCTTTATTTTTGCGAGGACATCAACCAGCTGGGCAGCGCCACCTTCCCAATTACAGGTCCGAACATTCCAGGTGCATGCCCTCAAATCGAACGGATGTTCTCAGGCTACCCAGAGGATACTTGGTCAAAGACCGGAAGTAGTGAGCTGCTTGAGCCATGTGTAAAAAAATCGTTTCTGGCCACTCCCAAGTCTTTGGCGATCAGAGAACTTTCCTCACTTGCGTGAACTTCTAGACATGACTCCAATCTCCCAAAATTTTGAGCACTATAAAATTGTAAAATTATTTCCTCATAAACTACTGGAGATAAATCGATGAAATTTTATGAAGTCAAAGAAAAATGTCCGTGCTACATTATAAATATTTTTTCACGATCAATGCACAACTAAGTTTTGCACAACAAGAAAACTGTATATTACCTCTATGGAGGCCCCGTGTTTGAGGGTACTGTTCGTTGTTCAAGTCAATAAAGTTATCTTTATGGTATGTTACGTTGTGACAAAAAAGTGTCCACTTTTTACCGTAAAAATCGGTCAATGTGTGATATATATAATTTAAATTCATATTTTTGGGTTTTTAATAAGAACGAATTTGTACCAATAGGGACGGCAAACGACGTCATATTTTTTTCCGGTCTTTTGGCATTTCTCTTCAGTAAGGATTGCCATTTCATCATGGAAAGACAAACGATCCAACAACGAGTCAAAGTTATTAAAATTTACTACCGAAATTCGGAGTCAGTGGGCAGTGTATGATTGGGTTCTAATCCTGTGTTCCTTACTTGTTCATTATTTTGTTTGATGCTGAAAAGTCTTCCTTATTCTGTATTGCTGCGTAATTCTCTAAATTTGTCTTAATTTACTGTTTAAATTTGGGTTAGAAATAAGAAAATAAGAAAGACAAAATTTTTAATTTTTTTTATTTCTTTCTACTGATTTCGCTAAATAGATATATTCGAAAAAACAAACTGTATGCGAATATGAGTTAGCAGCAATGTCGTAATTTAATAGTCCCTTAAATGAATCAGTCAAAGTTTTTCTTGCTGCTCTTTCCCTTTTGCTTGGTTGCCAAACAACACGTCAAGTGAAAGAGTTGCTGAAAAAAAAATATTGAAGAAACGGAGTAAGGGTTTAAAAGCTTTGAGGCAAAGTCACGAAACGGGAAATAAAACATCATTGACTTACACAACTCCATCTGGTTGAGGCAACATTTATAAAGGCGAATAAAATACCTTCAAAGAAAGAAGAATTAGAAAACCAGAAGTTTTTATTGAAGGACGGCATTACGCATACAAATGTAAACCATTATGCACCTTTTACTTTACTACTTTACTTTAACTAAACGGAAAAATTCCCTCCTCAAATTCGATAAGTCTTCATCGAAGCCTGTTATATACCAAACTACACCCATAACGTCATTCAAAAATATCGCATAAAGAAACTACATATGTTCAACCGTTATATTTGCATTATTTCGATTACTAGTATATCCTATTGTTACTCAGCTGCATCCCACGGCGCTAAATAAGAATTAACAATAGAAATGCATCCTTTGTCTTTCTGCAATGTGTTGCTTGTGTTGCCTTCCCCAGTGGCGCATATTTGTTTCAACTTACCTTTACCGCACGCAATTATGTAAAACCATCGGTTGCACAAGCATTCGCATATGCAACACGCGACGTAATCACTAAAAGAAAGTAAGTAAAGAGCGACGTCCTTAGCGAACTGGTCTAAAGTGCTCTTAAACGATTTGAAATTCCACGCATGCGCGGTGATTTC
This sequence comes from Bactrocera neohumeralis, assembly GCF_024586455.1. Lineage (NCBI taxonomy): Eukaryota > Metazoa > Arthropoda > Insecta > Diptera > Tephritidae > Bactrocera > Bactrocera neohumeralis. Next base: position 53,748,266 of record NC_065923.1, read on the forward strand.
TTAAGAGCAAAAAAGAGAACAACACGCGGTTTTATTGTGAAACTGTTCGCTGTTATTTGCAAAGCTGCTTCACTTTGTTATGAAAGCATATTGCTGAAGGTCAGTTGCTTGTAATCGCGTTTGTCGTGCGCTCAAATGCAACAGGCTACTTTTTCTGCATTTCAAATTACCATTTTATAACTAACTAACGGAATGCCTTCACTCAAATTATCAATTCAGTGAGGTTAGCCAGCAATTTATGCTTTGTGGGTTATTAAAGCAATCACAGTTCGAGTTCAGGGGAAAAGTAATTAAAGAAATTCCGTAATAACCTAACTTTGCGCAAGCTACTCTGAATACATGACAATGCAAAACCGTACATTTCAGTTAGTAATAAATAAAATCCTCTACAATTTACCAAAAACACGAAACTTTTGAATATTTTTTAGCACCCAAGAAAATTTTTGGAAATTTACGAAGGCAGATTATGAAATATGGCTGATCCCCAAGATACGAAAAGGCACTTGCATTGTTGAAGACTGTACTTTGTGAAATAAATTAAACTCCAAAATTAATATTAATATTAAGTCTTTAAAACTGTTTTTTTCTTTATACCGGGATTTAGACTCTATGTTACCAAGCCACCCAGATAGAAAACGATTAAATCACCACGCATTAAACTATTAGGCCACAGCGCAATTACAATAACTATAAACAAGTAAGGAAGGGCTAAGTTCGGGTGTCACCGAACATTTTATATGTACTCTCGCATGATACACGTCATTTACATATTTTTCAAATACCATATTTGTGTAAAGTTTTATTCCGCTATCATTATTGGTTCCTAATGTACATATACATATATTATACAGAGAAGGCATCAGATGGAATTCAAAATAGCGTTATATTGGAAGAAGGCGTTGTTGTGAACCGATTTCACCCATATTTTGTACATATCATCAGGGTGTTAAGAAAATATTATTTACCGAATTTCATTGAAATCGGTCTAGTAGTTCCTGAGATATGGTTTTTTGTCCATAAGTGGGCGACGCCACGCCCATTTTCAATTTTTAAAAAAAAAGCCTGAGTGCAGCTTCCTTATGCCATTTCTTCCGTAAAATTTAATCTTTCCGACGTTTTTTGTTAGTCGGTTAACGCACTTTTAGTGATCAACATAACCTTTGTATGGGAGGTGGGCGTGGTTATTATCCGATTTCTTCCATTTTTGAACTGTATATGGAAATGCCGACTCTATAGAGTTTGGTTGACATAGCTGTAGTAGTTTCCGAGATATGTACAAAAAACTTAGTAGGGGACGGGGCCACGCCCACTTTCCCAAAAAAATTACGTCCAAATATGCCCCTCCCTAATGCGATCCTTTGTGCGAAATTTCACTTTAATATCTTTATTTATGGCTTAGTTATGACACTTTATAGGTTTTCGGTTTTCGCCATTTTGTGGGCGTGGCAGTGGGCCGATTTTGCCCATCTTCGAACTCAACCTTCTTATGGAGCCAGGAAATACGTGTACCAAGTTTCATCATGATATCTCAATTTTTACTCAAGTTACAGCTTGCATGGAGGGACGGACAGACGGACGGACGGACAGACAGACATCCGGATTTCAACTCTACTCGTCACCCTGATCACTTTGGTATATATAACCCTATATCTAACTCTTTTAGTTTTAGGACTTACATACAACCGTTATGTGAACAAAACTACATATAATACTCTCCTTAGCAACTTTGTTGCGAGAGTATAAAAATAACTGCGATCTGAAGCCACCACAAATCAGTTTACTTTTCACTTGGATGTCTGAACGTGTGAAATCAAAGCGCTCTAGCCTTGACGTCGCAAGGGCAAGACAGGATAGAATCAAGTTTAGTTTTGTACCAAGCAACTCCTGGAAATAAAATCTAATAAAATGCAAGGAAAAGATGAACTTAGTGGAGGGTGAAGAACTTTCTCGACCTCTTATAATTCACAAGGTAGAAGCAACTTACGACTAGCAACGTTCCAACACTTGTCAAGCTCACATCAAGACAAACACCGAGAAGACAGCGGTGCTCTTGCCAGATCCCATTCTACACTTAAATAAAACTCAAATTTCTAAGTCCCAAAATATCTATCCTGACTCTAAAACAAGGCAGTGATAGTTCGAATAGCAATTACCCGCCTGAAGAACAACAAAGCGGCGGGGGCCGATGGATTACCGGCCGAGCTATTCAAACACGGCGGCGAAGAACTGATAAGGAGCATGCATCAGCTTCTTTGTAAAATATGGTCGGACGAAAGCATGCCCAACGATTCGAATTTAAGTGTGTTATGCCCAATCCATAAAAAAGGAGACCCCACAATCTGCGCCAACTACCGTGGGATTAGCCTCCTCAACATCGCATATAAGGTTCTATCGAGCGTATTGAGTGAAAGATTAAAGCCCACCGTCAACAAACTGATTGGACCTTATCAGTATGGCTTTAGACCTGGAAAATCAACAACCGACCAGATATTCACCATGCGCCAAATCTTGGAAAAGACCCGTGAAAGGAGAATCGACACACACCACCTCTTCGTCGATTTCAAAGCTGCTTTCGACAGCACGAAAAGGAGCTGCCTCTATGCCGCGATGTCTGAATTTGGTATCCCCGCAAAACTAATACGGCTGTGTAAACTGACGCTGAGCAACACGAAGAGCTCCGTCAGAATCGGGAAGGACCTCTCCGAGCCGTTCGATACCAAACGAGGTTTCAGACAAGGCGATTCCCTATCGTGTGACTTTTTCAACATGCTTCTGGAGAAAATAGTTCGAGCTGCAGAACTTAGTAGAGAAGGTACCATCTTTTATAAGAGTGTACAGCTGCTGGCGTATGCTGATGATATTGATATCATCGGCCTTAACACCCGCGCCGTTAGTTCTGCTTTCTCCAAACTAGACAAGGAAGCAAAACAAATGGGTCTGGCAGTGAACGAGGGCAAGACGAAATATCTCCTGTCATCAAACAAACAGTCGTCGCACTCGCGACTTGGCACTCACGTCACTGTTGACAGTCATAACTTTGAAGTTGTAGATAATTTCGTCTATTTAGGAACCAGTATTAACACCACCAACAATGTCAGCCTGGAAATCCAACGCAGGATTGCTCTTGCCAACAGGTGCTACTTCGGACTGAGTAGGCAATTGAAAAGTAAAGTCCTCTCTCGACGAACAAAAGCCAAACTCTATAAGTCGCTCATAATTCCCGTCCTGCTATATGGTGCAGAGGCTTGGACGATGTCAACAACTGATGAGTCGACGTTGCGAGTTTTCGAGAGAAAAGTTCTGCGAAAGATTTATGGTCCTTTGCGCGTTGGCCACGGCGAATATCGCATTCGATGGAACGATGAGCTGTACGAGATATACGACGACATTGACATAGTTCAGCGAATTAAAAGACAGCGGCTACGCTGGCTAGGTCATGTTGTCCGAATGGACGAAAACACTCCAGCTCTGAAAGTATTCGACGCTGTACCCGCCGGGGGAAGCAGAGGAAGAGGAAGACCTCCACTCCGTTGGAAGGACCAAGTGGAGAAGGACCTGGCTACGCTTGGAATATCCAATTGGCGCCACGTAGCGAAAAGGAGAAACGACTGGCGCGCTGTTGTTAACTCGGCTATAATCGCGTAAGCGGTGTCTACGCCAATTAAGAAGAAGAAGAAGATAGAGATAACAGTCAGAGAACTCAAGGAAATTAGAGCGGCTTTGTTATTGGATTCGATAGTTATATCCAAGAGGCTGCGCTTCACTCTACTGCTACCTTAGTCGCGTCCATTTCTGGTTTGAAAAAACTGCTGTAGTCAAGAATCCTGAAATATATGATCCATTGAAGACTATATGTTTGTATATATATTTTGACTCGTCCGACGTTCCTTCTCAACCATACTTCAAACCCAGGTATGAGGACAAAGAAAATACCATCAGAGGTAGGCTTAGTGTCATACCGATTCTAGAAATCCAGAGAGAGATTCTAGTCAAAGTTTGCAAGTGTGCTTTCGGCAACATATTAAACGTTCTAGAAATAATTTAAGAAAAATGAATTAGTACCTTTAAACTATCACATTGATTTCAGCTTACTTGCGCAGTTGAGAGATGTAAAACACAAAACAGTAGAGTCTACACCCAGTCATACCTAAGGTAATTACATTCTCACCAAAGTGATATTTTCGAAACCCGGTTATTGTATTATACATTTTAAAGGAAAAGAGGGAAATGTGGAAATGAAAAAATTGTTTGGGAAAAGTATACAGAAAAGATATATACAAGGTTATATAATGAAACTCTCCTTTTATAAATAAAACATCTTGTCGAGCGTAACAATTGTCTAAACTAAAATATTTTTAAGCGCTACCTTCCCACTTTTATGTTGGTATATAAATATTGAACAACATTGAACAGTGAATAACATTTTCCAAACAATTGTGTTGGTTAGGCATATATTGATAACGTCAGCTCAGTACAATTCTATATTTGAATAACTCCACATCGCATATGCCCAAGGAGTGACCATTTCATTGAAAAAAGTTGTTCAGTTATGTTAACCAAGACTAACGTATTCGTTGCTTATACTCGAATTTTGTTGATTACGAAATCGTAGAGATCATAAACCATCAAAACACCCGAATTTAGTGATTCAAGTTGTCAGAGAAAGTGTTATCCGAATCCAACGAAGCCGTATTTTCGCCGTGACTAGCATTTACATAGATCGGCTGTCGAGATGAGGTGAAGGTGAGTCACTCTGTAGTTTTGCACGGTTGTCATAACTTAAGGCCGCTTCTGAGTTCAAATGGCTCAGAAAGATTCCTTCATAATCATTTACTTTATTTTCAATATTTATTATTGTTTTTTGTTTTTATGTCTTAGCTTCAATCAGATTAAAACTTAACATCTCCTAAGTCAACATGAACACTCATTTGGCCCCAACTCCCTGCAATGAGTATATATATAAGTTTGTAATGCTTTTTTGACACTAAGATAACTACTTGATTCACTTCCACAACGTGAATGTAACAACAAATCAACACGAATCTAGGATAATTGCCGCACTTACGCTCGACATTGCAGCAAACTAAAAACACGATTGTTAGCGCGCAAGAAGGCAACAGTTACATCGTGCGAGAATTCTTCGTATAACTTACAGCATCTACTTAAAAACATATACATGCATGTGTTATATGTGTGTATGTGTGTACGCTCATTGAAACCCGAAGGCTCAGACCTTCTTTCTTTTCATTAGTCTCCTTCATTAGTTGAGTATAACTCGGCACACGCACACAATCAAAAGTTCGAATTAAACTTCGTTTTGCGACTTTCGACGTTGTCGCCCCGCCCGTCCCATCACCTCCCGATCCCGGAAGGGTGGAGGAAAACTTCTTATCTCATTTCCAGCGCTTTTGAATTTCGCTATCATTTGCGTTTCTAGGAGAACTTCTTAAGATTTCCTAAGATATTTATTACCCCCTTCCATGCTTGGATGAAGCAGTAACAACTTGTGAAGCGATTGTAGTCACTCTTAATGAAAGTGTTGAAAACATTGCATGAATACTTAAGCAATTAACGCGTGCCATTCGTTTAGCCAAAATATAAAATCGCTCGCAAACTCAGTGACACACACACACACATTCATGCGGACTTATTTTTCGAGTGCAGCCAAGAGCCCGCGCGAAATCTCTGAAAGATGGAACGAGGTTACAATTGTTTTTATAACGGAACTTACTATTTGTTATCACACAATATCAGGAATCTTCTAATCAGTTATTAAAGTGATGGAATAACTACTTTTTCTCAGCAATTTCCCGAGAATTTGAACCATTCAGGTTAGTGAGCCTTTCCGTACGCGGTTCTCTAAAAAAAATAAAATTTGGGAGAGCAAATAACATAATTTCCCTGGTGTTACAAGCTTAATATATCCCGTTCAGGGTATAAAGAGAACGATTGAAACAAACTTAGAACGAAGTGAAGAAAAACATTTTTTACAGTTATAAATGCAACAAATAATCAAATTACTAATATTTGGATTAGAGTCTCCGATAAATTTAAATTTCAGCATTTAAAATATTGAGAAAACTCGTGCTGTCCTCTTCTGCTTCCACAAAAGCCTATGGCATGCTAGAAGAATAATTTTGAATGAATGCATGAAGACCTTTCGCCTTCTAAGGTTTCTGAAAACAAGCATGAAGGTTAAACGATTACCGGAAAGCAGTTTTTAGATTACTTTATGGAAAGCTAACTGAGATTAGGATGGTAGAAATGCACGCACTTGGGAGTGAGCAAAAACGATTATTTTACATATGGCTCAAGCAGCTCACGACTTCCGGTCTTAGACCAAGTATCCTCTGGGCAGCCAAATGTATTAAGGATTAAAATTTACGGTGTTGACTTCAATATCATTAGGCATAACAACCGGGCCGTTAGTTTTGTATTATAGCGGTTGGACAAAGAAGCGAAGTAAATGGGTCTGGTAATGAACGAGGGTAAGATCCTATCTCCTCTCATCAAGCAAACAGTCGTCGCACTCGCGACTTCGTAGATAATTTTGTCCATCTTGAAACTGGCATTAACACCAACAACGTCTGTCTCGAAGTCTACGAAAGCTACACGCCGTCATACATTTCCTACTGGATTTCTACAATATACGTGTTGTTCGCTATTCGGCTGCTTAAATGAATTCAGTTAAGTGTTGGTGTAATAATTTGCAGTTAAAATAGCGCTAAAACTAAGCACACATCGGGGATTAGATGCCATAAAATTTTCTTCGCTATTTTCCACAATTTTAATTTACGCGCCAAAATTTCTAACGCATTCCACACATCCACTCAAGCGGAGCGAAAGAAGAAAGCAAAACAATTTCATTTTCAGACGGCGCAATCGAATATGAAGGAACGGCTGTCACAGTCGAGTAGTCAAGTAGTGAAATAGTCTGTGGCAGACAGACAACTTTTGCTGTAACTCGAAGCGAGATTTCTCCATGAAGCAGCAGACAAAAACAGAATTAAATTTTACCGAAAACCAAGAAAGAACCGTTAATATATTTATGCATTGTGTGCGTGCGTAATTAGCTTTGGCGCATTCTAGAGTTGCCACAGGGTGTAGTTTTGACGTGGGCGTGTGTTTGTGTGTTGGTATTTGGTATGCAAAACAGGGAAGCATTTTAAATTACTCGCCGCTTATTAGTTGCGATAATTTAATTTCGGTCTTTGCTGCTGGCAGAAACCGATTTTCTCGAGCACTCTCAGTAAATGAATAAATTTCCAAGTGCTGATGACTTGGTTGCATGAATGGTACATTGTACTCCTCCACAAAGCAGCACTGTTGCAAGAATTTCATGGAATACTTCATATTCCGCTTCTTGCCGCTTTTGATTATATTTATTGTGCTTTCTCATTGTTATTGTTGTGTTTCGTGGCACCCCATCCTGGGAGAATATATTATGTTTGTAATTAGCACATTATCATCAATCATTGCTTCTGCGTCTGTGGCAAGGCCGCACAACGAGTAGATGATTCAATTAGCGCTCAAAAGCCACACAAACGCGCGAACTTACACTCTAACGGTACGGGCGAATGCTTTTCCGGTAAATGTGGTGATTGGGAATTTGAAATTTTGAAGACTTGCCAGTTAATTATTTTTTATTAATAACGAGCGAAATTGAGTTGCTTGGCAAATATGTTTTGAATGCATTTATAATTAAGCAATTAAAATATCTAATTATAGAGCAATTTAATTGGGCTCTAATGCCTAAGTGATTCTAAGAGGAATTGCTGCTGAACCACAGATCACGTTCGGTGAAAATTGTTCACTTTGTTTTCTTACCCATATTTTTGATCCGATATTAAGCAACTGGGATAGCATATAACAGCAGATGATGGCCGAGCGTTTCCCTTCATTTATGGTATACTCCTTACCGCGCTCCAATGAATGATTCGTAAGATTTTTAATTGCAACTTCATAAGCAATTCCAGCGCGATGAAACCAACTAATCCCAACAAAGCTCTAGAGCTCATTCAATCAATTACTACGTCAGTTTTTGTCTTAACTGCGAGCGGTTTTAAGATTATAGGAACGTAACACACTTTCGATACGGACACGTTTAACATTTTGTTTATCTAATTTCAGAATTTAGGTTAGATTGGTTAAGAGTAAGGCTTAAAAAAGAGGCAGGTAGAGTGTGAATTCTCCCTTGTACGAATATTCGTTGCACTGTTAACTATGTGTTGAAAGTTATTTTAACATTTGCGTGACTAAGGATCGATATGTTAAGTGAGTGGACTGACTGAGTTCCTTTATACACACAATACCACTGGATGTTTTGAATTAACTTCAATTCGCAAGTTATTCTACCGCGTTTAATCTGAAACAAGGTCAATATGTCCGTTAACATATAAAATACAGTGAAACTACTACAGTGAGACTACTTAGTTGGGCTGAAGCAGTGCGGTCAGTGAAGCCATATGCTCCACAGAGACACACAGGAAATGATGATGGGTGACCACTAATGTGGTTATAATGGACCCTTCTACGTTAGAACCCCAAAAATCCACTGAATACTAACACCCGTAATGACATTCATTTCGAAGACAATGTGTATATTATCTCAATACTCAATACTAACGCAGAAGCGATACTAATTTGGTTGAACGATGAAAAAAGTTTGGTTGGACATCTTTGGCGACAATTATCAAACTCGTCGCAAACAAAATCGTTCTAGGCATACGAATATGTAGTAATATACAGTTAGTAGCTATTAACTCGATATATAGTATTTTTAGTTCTCTTTCAACAAAAAGATAGAGTCGGTACATTGAGGGAGCAATAGGCAAATTTCAGTGGTAATTGAAAGATCTAAAGGGCGAGGCTGTCGGGTGATAGCCTATGCTCATCTGCATAGCTCTCATGGTTAAAGAAAAATCCTGGATACCGTTTACGAATTAACACAAGGTTACCTCAATGTGGTGTTTTGCTGGGCAGCAAAAAGCGCGACATAGCTGTCAATCGAAGTAAAACTGAATTAATTTAATTCCGTTCCATTCACCCTGTCCTTGAATTACTTGAGCCTCGTTCTCAATAGAAAGCTGTCACGGAAGCCCAATGTTGAGGGGAGAATAAGGTAGACTTCGGTTGTCTTATATTGTTGTAAGCTTTATATCGGGAAGCGGATAGGTCTACCACCAAAAGCTATGTCTTGGCTTTGTGAAAAAGTAGTTAAGCCAATATTGTTCTATGGGGATTTGTGTGGCATAGGATGCTCAGTAAACCCACACTCGCTGAAGAGAATCAACGAGTGGCTCTCATTGGCATCAGTAGTGTACTACGTACAACTCCAACGATGGCACTTAATGTCATTTATAATATAGCACCCGTGGACATTGCCGGCAAATTAATTGCTGTGAAGTTTTCTATCAGACTCCAGGAAACTGGACATTTCGACTGCATGCCTGATAACTTGTATCCACGCATAATGGCATCTTCTCCACGCACATACCTTCGCGAGATATGCCAGTGGAGCGGATTCGAACAGTGAACTTTTTCAAAAATGGATCGAAGCTCAGAAAGAATGTTGAATGGGTTGTCTTTTGCCCGGGGCTCTCAATCAACTCTTGCCAGACCTCTTTAGTGTCTTACAAGCAGAGGTGGCAGCCATCAAGGTAACAGCAGATGTACTTCGTCGAAATGTAGCTTCTTATAGGGAAGTGTACATTCACTCAGGTAGCAGAGCTGGAACTATGGACTTCACGCGAGCTCAGTAAGCACTGGCTGCCACCGTTTTTAGCAGTCCAACTGGAATTTTTTGTGGTCTCACGAGCAATCATCATATTTGTCTAACTTAACCTAACATCTAAAAGATTAAATTGTCGCTTTTTATATTTGATAATACATTCAAAAGCCTTTTGAGAAGCGTACTGTCGCTACCTCATATCTTGCATATCTACAATCGGCGATCTGTTACGGAAACTGCCGACGTGGTTCGTTTTGTCGTGTTATCTTTCTTGGTAGCCGTGAAAAACTTGAACGTGGCTTATCAAAAACCGGCATGCAATCACCTTTAAACTTGTTAAAGGTATTTTGACGATCGCCATTGAAGAAACGCCAGATCTTTTCCACGAACAAAAATCGAATCACGAAAATCCAGTCCGATCAAGCAGACAGTAACCATCATCCCATACGAAAGCTCTATTACGACAGTGGTAAGTTAGTTTCTGATCACCCAATACAGTGACTATACGTCGGTCTGTCTGACTCATGTGGATTCCTCGAAAAACAAAGTTTCACTTTCAAAACGGTTAGGTAAATTGTGAGATTAAAGACTTAATTTTCCCTAGTTCAAAGCAAATTCGCCACAAATTGGCTTAATATATATATACACATACATAAAATTCTAAAGTGTCACGTACATATGTATATTTATTCAAGAATTAGCTAGAAAGTCTCCAGAAAAAAATTCGATTGTGTCCGCCAAAAAATATGCTACTCTTTAGCTGACCAATATATCAGCGGAGAAAAACGAAGCGGAATGAAGTGCAGTCCAACGGATTTAAACTGTCGGTGGAGGTATGAAGGTTGGCGGATGGGGTCGTTGCTTTCGTTGTAAGTACTAATCCAACAAGAAGAAGAGAAGCTTGGCATTTTTTGTGCTAATATAAAGCGGACAGCGAATGGGGTTTCGTCTGGTGGCAGTTTATCAAGCTGTCTTTCGAAAGACATTTGTAAGTTAACAATACACAACATAAGCCACTGCAAAAACTAGAAAAGCGACGTCTGCTTGTGTACAAAAAATAAACAACATGAAAGCTCAAACAACATGAAGACTCTGCACGCCACAAGTGGCAGCAACGGCGCAATAAATGCAAAAAATGAAAGGAGGAAAATTTGTAAGACCGCAATATGTTGGCTAGCACACTACACTAAAATGTACTATTAACACCGTGAACAGAGTATATTAAGTTTACCACGAAGTTTGTTACACAAACGTCGGAGGCTCTAAAATGTACAAGTATATCAGCATGACGAGCTGATTCGGTTTAGCTATGTCCGTCCGTCTGTTTATTTGAAAATATGCGATTCCGCACTTACCCCAATATAACTGTTAAAAACTACTAAAAGCGAGATGGTATGACGGGCCTTTAATGGAGCCGGGGTCAAAATCGGACGACGGACATGTCACCGCTTACTTTTAGAAAATCACATATCTAAGAATTCACTCTACAATTTTCTGCCAAATTTGGTACATGGAAGTGCTCTGACATCTTTATGTTACAGTGTGAAAACTGATGAAGTCCGACAACAACCACACATACTTTCAATATAACACAATTGTAAATTCCATCTGATTCTTACCACTCGAGTGCACAAATCAAGAAGTAATTAATATACGGGATAAATCCTTGGACGAATAGAGTCTTTAAAATACGCCGCCTTATATCCAAAAATTGTCCAATTCCAACAAAAACTGTTCAAGGCCCTGGGTACCGAATATTTGGACCCATACCTATAGTTGACCTTTTACCGAAAATATCGGTCAATGTGTGAGATATATAATTGATTTTCAAGGATAATCCTTCTATGTATATCAACAGTTTGTTTTCATGTCAAAAATTGGTTGAATCCGGCCAATACTACTCCTAGCCCGCATAAACGTAATATAAAGATTTTCGAACTTCCGATGACTTTGTACCGCATATATCGGCCAATATGTGAGTTATCTCAATAAAAATGAGAGAGCATATTTTACTCATAATAGTGTATCTTTGTGTCAAAAATAGATAAATTTGAGCGGATACTTGACCTAGCCCCCATATAACTTATATCAGAATTTTCGAACTTCCGGCTGACTTTACTATAAATCATTAATTTTTTATTATGCGGCTTGTTAATAGTTGTGGTATTGGTAAAAATAGAAAAACTTGGGTTTTCCTAACAAACCTTTTGCCGTATATGTCGGTCAGTGTATGAGTTATTTAAAGCACACCTAATGTGAAATTTAAAAAAATTGAATTTTTCATATATCGTTAGGCTATACTTTTAAAAACAACATACATACTACTAAAATTTTATATTAATAGCTTAAATTGTTTTAGAAGGCTAAAGTGTAGCCCATAAGCTAATCTTGATATGCCAAAAGATTGATTAAAATTCCAAATTTTTCAATTAAATTTCCGAAGCTTTTTCGTTCGTAGTTCATTATACGGACAGTAGCTTCTAGTAGATAATTTTACTTTATGTTTCATTCACGGAGAAAGGCGGATTTACTGCTGTAATGAAGGACCTTTTTGTTTGGCGTCGTCGGTGATCGCATCTAGCTCGAAAAATATTAAAATTTTTGTTTCAAAGAACTTTACTGGAATTTTTTAAATACATATGTATGAGATATATTTATACAAAATTTTCAAACAATTAAAACAGTATTTTTTAATGCAAAATATAGCTTTTTCGAGTCCCTGGCTTTGATTCTTGCAAGTCGCAGGGGTATAAAATGTTCGGTTGCAGCCGCACTTAGCCTTTCCTTATTTGCTGTCTTTAAATTTGCGTAATCAAGCTACACCAACAACAGTATGTGAAATATAGTCGCTTATATATACAACCAAACACATACATACATATACAGTTGTGCTTATAAATGATGTAATTTATCAGGTAATCAATCCACCCACTTCCATTATACGCCTAAATATCATAATCTCTTGCTTATTCACAAATCACAGTCACGAAGTTGAAAATAGCCTCACTTTTTGCTACCCTTCTATTGAATTCTTTTTTATCAAGGTTGATATTTTCTAAACACGTGTTATTTTATACCTTTATGTGTTTTTACTACCGTACATGACTCAGGTGCCGTTTCTTTTTATCTGTAATTTAATGAGATCTGAGCACGTGCACAGCCAAAAACTGGACTGCCGGCCGCTCAATAAATCATTCGTAGCAAATAAAATAACGAGAAAACATAAAAATTATTTTAAGAATAACCAGAGGCTATCGATAGATGAAACACATAAAGATATCAGAAAGTATTCGACTACAAACACAGATAAGAGCGCCACTGTTGTCCAAGTGTTAACAGTGTTTGTCGGATGACCATTGCTCCAGTCCGTTATGTATCATTATTTGTAGTATAGGAGGTTTAGGGTAGTTCAACGTCAGACTCATTTTCGGCCACTAAACAACTGTTCATCTTCATTTCATTACAACAATCGAAAGAATATAATACAATATATTGAACTTGCTTTTACCCAGTACACCAAAAGCATCCATATAAGAACTTCTTTTCGTTTCATAAAAAGTACGGTAACCCCGGAAGCGGAGTTCCCAATCTGAATTCGGGCATAGTAACCCTCCAATATTTAAAGTTTTCACAATTCTCTTAGTAAGACTCTATGTAGAAAGGTAATAAAATATATTTTTAATTATTTATTGCGCTGCCAGTCAAAACACAAACTTCCAGTAACTTAATATAGTAATTCTGAAGTGCAAAATAAATCGTATGCCACTAATCGATGGTAATAAAATCTCAGTGAAGTAACGAATAATTTGTAACCTAAAATTCAAAAAATATACCAGAAACGCCTTAACTTATCAGTTGCGGTGGATTATGGGTTATCAACGATTACGAAGGCACATTCGTCTAAACTTGATTAGATTTCCGTGCCAAACTTCGATGGTCTACAATTATTTAAATACCAAATAGTTCTCAAGGCTTTAACAGTTTAACGCGAACGGTCGAAATGTATTCGGGCGGAAAAGCAGTGAAGCTTGTGCTAGTGCTAGCTTGCTTATTAGCAGTTGTGAAGGCAGGCATACTGCACTCAAAAGAGACCGTAGTGAAAAGCTTACTTGCCAATACTGAGAATGATGGACCCCGCACACCATATCCAACATTATCCACGGCTGATACATACCCCACACCTCCATACATAAACGTAACTGATGGAACTACCGACGTAACAGATGAAACTACCGACGTCACCACGGACGGCCCATTCAGCAGCACAACGCCACCACCAGAGATTGGTGGAGGTGTCGTGGTGCGCGGTGACTGCGCATTCGATGTGAATGGTGATCTCAATGATCCAGCTCCGATCTTCACACCACAAAACCAACTGGAATGGCTAGTGCCGAATCCTGCAGGTGTGGTCGAATTATCTAACGGCGCCTACATCGACATGTACTGCGACAAGTCTTTCATAGCGCCGTTTAGCAATCTTACTAAAGTCACAGCACAGTGTCTGCAAAAGCAGTACTTCCTTGTCGATGGTGTGATTCATCCATTCTCCGATTTTAGCTGCACCAGTTGGCCAGCATATACGGCACGTCGCACTGGACGCCCCTGCAATGGCGGCACAGATCTCGTGGAAGTTGGCTTCGTGCTCACCTCGGGATTTTTACAAATCATGGATGTTTGCCACGATGAAGTGAACGAGGTAACCCGTTACGTTCATCACAAGCTTAATCCCTCTAGTGCCGGCTATCAGCATGGCGTCACACGTCCCAGCTTCATAACCGGTGACTTTTATGCTGGCAAAAATGTGAATAATCTCTACACGAAGGTAGAACAAAATAATACCATCAGTAAAATCCTCGGCATGGATGCATCGCCTTTCTTCAATGACACCATCGATGTGTACTTGGCGCGCGGTCACATGGCCGCCAAGGTGGACTTTATTTTTGGCGCACCCCAAAAAGCGACATTCTTCTTCGTGAATGCGGCGCCGCAGTGGCAGATGTTCAACGGCCGCAATTGGGAACGTGTGGAGGACAGTGTGCGTCGCTATGCAAGCGATCAAGCATTAGATTTGGACTGTTATACCGGCATTTGGGGTGTCTCCACGCTCCCAGATGTTAATGGCGTACAACGCGAGTTATACCTGGACTTTGACGAGAACAATAACGGTCTGATCCCAGTGCCAAAAATATATTTCCGCGTTGTCATCGATCGTAAGTCCCGCAATGGCATTGTTTTAATAGGTGTCAACAACCCGCATGTAACATTGGAGGAGATCAAGAAAGACTATGTGATCTGCAAAGACGTGGGTAATCGTATTAAGTGGGTTAGCTGGGACAAGGAAAACCTCATGAATGGCTACTCGTACGCCTGCGCCGTTGACGATTTCATAAGTGTAGTAAAGGACTTACCTTTGGATGACTTGTACACAAGCGGTCTATTGGGTGTAGAAGAACTGACCATCGAAAATATACCATCTTAGAAGACACAGTTAGCTTTGTGACTAAAATGCTGAAGCTCAAGAAATTGGCGTTATTAAAAGAAATTCTAAGGCAATAAGTGTAAAAGAGCTTTATTAAATATTTTTGAAATTCTAAGCTACGAACAGCAATGTATTTAAGTGTTTCATTCATCCACCTCTAGCCTTTTGCTATTTTGATAACGGCACGTAATAAATCTACAAATTACCCTCTTACAGTAATAAATAATTATAAAAAATTAGGTAATTTTTGTTATCGGAAGAAACACACACAGTAGTACTGAGTACTTCATCAATATAAAATTCTTTCTGTGGTTTCCTGCGCTGATTTCTACAAACACAGACTTCCAGATCTTGCTGGTGGTTTTATACTTGTATGTCTTCAATCTTTATACTTAAATTGGTTTTTATACTTCGAAGTGATCTGGATGTCATTTCCAGTGGCATTTTCAATGAACCATTGACCAGGGAACTTATATTTCCCTATTATGGAGGTCCAAAGCATAGTGTCTCCTATAGAATCTCTTAGTGGTGCACAAGTGTCAAGCAATAGCTTTTGTTTCGGGAAGACTTTATCCTACGGACAATTATGGCCAGTGACTGTTCCTCTTTATGAAAGAAAATTATAGGGAAAATTCTTAGAGTGTACTTTGCTTCACATGGAGGCACTCGACAAGTAGGAGGAGCGGCTGGTGTGACTATGAAATATCAATATTATATACCAGCAGCTAAATAGCTTATCTATCAATAGATAAGTCTTTGTTGGTTTCTTGGACTAACCCTAAGATAGCAAACTTTATGACTCCCAAAGCTCAATGTTGATATATTACTACGCAGTAGTTGATAATGTACAATTTATACAGTTAAAGATCGCAGTTGTTCAACTTTAGTGTTTCTAAAAATTAGTTATTGGTTGCCACTTCGACAGTACCTCTTAACTTTTTATAAGTGAGGAAATGATGAAAAAACAATAACATCGGATACACTGAATCTACAATATCCTTCACAAATACAAAAGATTCCTAACAAGATCTTAATTTCGATTATTCAGTTTGTATTGCAGCTACATGCTACACCGATCCGATCTGAACAATTGCTTTTGAGATTGTACCACGACCTTAGACACCAACCCGTGCTATGGTGATCTAATGTCGGCGGTTCCGACAAATAAGCTAATTGTTGAGGGGAAAAGGACGTGTTTCAAATTTCAGAAGAATATCTCTACAACTGTTGGATTAGTATTTACAGACAGTTTGACAAAGCTATGACTCAACTCGTCTTGCTGATCATTTTCATTTGTCATGTATGTATATATACTTTAAAGGGTCTCTGGCGATATTTTTATATTTGTAACAAGCATTGTGGCAAACATATTATACCCTCTTTAGGTTATGAAAAACGTCGAAGAAATGTAGAAAACTGCATTATTCGGGGCGTCATTAAAGAAAAGATGGGAAAACTATTTATGCAATAACAATGAAAGTTTCACAGCTCGTATCACATCGTGTCAGAATCTTGTATGTACCATTCTTTTTACACATTCACTGATTATTGAATTTGTGTTGGTTTGGAGTACAAAAGTAGAAGTTGCATAGATGAAATGTACATAAATGTAGATTCCTTATGGAGACTTCAAGGACATCCGTTGGAATTTGTTCTTCTTTACATTATCCAGATGGGGATAGCACTCAGTAAACCATTGTACCAGGTATGATAAACGTTAGAGAAGTTTGTCCAATCCACATCTTTTCTGCAATTATGAAAATAGCGCCAAATATTTCATTGCACAGATCATCAAGATAGTAAACGGTTCGCTTAGGATTCTTCTACACATATTTTTTTAAACACTACCGCTCAAATCATTCCTCCGTCGAATCGATGCTATAAATTCGCTAGAAAAAAGTCAGTAGACAGTAATGCGCCTCTTGTTGTGATCAAGAATTCAGAAGAATATACATAATGTGGAATGTAAACTGTAGTATTTGTACGTCAAGAAAGGATTTTATTCATTACTTGTCAACCGAATATGCAACACTGAATGACACCTGTAGTTCTCTGTGATATTGAGCCTAATATTGAACTTTGGAGAGTAGCGAATCGAACAAACTATAGCAGTTGTTCAAACTTGCGCTAACATGTTCTCTTTCTGATTTTAAGGATGAGAATACCCAGCTTTCGGGCATTCAACATTTTCTTTCGACATCTTACCTCAGCATTCAAAATGGTTTAACAAGTTTTACAGAAACCTTTGTTTCAGTATGACTAACGAGAAAGCTTGAAAACTTGAAGTTTTATTCAATTCTCTTATCTTTCTCAATGACTTATTTATCCAATCGATCCTTTTTTGTATACATATACTGAAAACACCAGGTCTTACACCCTATAGTACACTCACCGAACACATGACTCTAACTAATAAATTTAAATATAGTAGGTGTTTTAATTATCGAAGTGATTAATAAAAGGAGACGATTTGGATTCCGGGAGTCCGTGCTCGTCGATACACTGATTACGTGACAGTCTGAGAATGTTCATTTTGCAGATCGGTAAAACAGGAAAACTGTCACGCCCAGATAAGGCCGTTATTAGAGAAAATGCAAATAGTTGTAACCAATATAGATTGAAATTTATGATAAGAACTTATAGATCCTACGAAAACAGTGAAAGTATAACGCCAGGAGAAGACGAACCCGATTCCCCAATCAATGACGATGGATCAGACGTGCCATTGCCCGACTATGAAGACGTTCGAATAGCAATTACCCGCCTGAAGAACAGCAAAGCGGCGGGCCGATGGATTGCCAGCCGAGATATTCAAACACGAAGACGAACAACTGATAATGAGCATGCATCAGCTCTTTTGTAGAATATGGTCGGACGAAAGCATGCCCAACGATTGGAGTTTAAGTGTGCTCTGCCCAATCCACAAAAAGGGAGACCCCACAATCTGCGCCAACTACCGTGGGTTAAGCCTCCACAACATCGGGTATAAGGTTCTATCGAGCGTATTGTGTGAAAGATTAAAGCCCACCGTCAACAAACTGATTGGACCTTATCAGTATGGCTTTAGACCTGGAAAATCAACAACCAACCAGATATTCACCATGCGCCAAATCTTGGAAAATACCCGTGACAGCACGAAAAGGAGCTGCCTTTATGCCGCGATGTCTGAATTTGGTATCCCCGCGAAACTAATACGGCTGTGTAACTGACGTTGAGCAACACCAAAAGATCCGTCAGGATCGGGGAGGACCTCTCCAAACCGTGCTACATGGTGCGTTCCAAAGTAAACAGGACTTCAAAAATAAACAGAACAAATGGTTTTTTCGGCAAAATCAATTTATTTTATTCAAAATAGTCTCCTTCTGCTTCAATACAGCTTTTTAACGGTCCAAAAACATGTCGAACGAGTGTTTTAGCTCGTTGGCCGGTATGGCCGCCAGTATGTCGGTGCAAGTCTTTTGAATGGTCTCTACGTCTGCATAACGCTTTCCTTTCTTGGGCAAATGCATTTTTCCGAAAAGGAAGAAGTCGCACAGTGCCTCGTCAGGTGAATACGGGGAGTGGTTGATGGTTAAAATGTGATTTTTTGTCAAATAATCGTCCTTCGAATGTTGAATTCTGAGCAATTTTTGGCCGTCAGTTAATTTGTGACTCTCCTTCGTAAGCCCAAATTTTCGGTCAAAATGCGATAAATCGATGTTTTGGAGATGCTCAATTCCATTTCCATGAATTTCAGTGATGATTTCGGCTGATTTTTGATTAACTCACGCACAGTTTCGATGGAATTTCCGGTGATCACGGATTTTGATTGGCCCACATATTGATCATCATTTATGTCCTCACGACCACTTTGAAAACGTTGAAACCACTCTTGCACCCATCAATTGAATCGTTTCGGTAAAAGTTTTACCAATTTTAAAACAAAATTTTATGTCGGCTCTTTGTTCGAAGCTCATTTTCGCACCGATAACACAAACATACTGACATCTAAAACGCAAAAACTTCACCTCCAATCGATGAAATGTTATGAAATTCTCTGGATAATCGATAAAGATAGCAGATTCTAACGCACCAGTCGACATATAGATGGCGCCACCAGGGGGCGCTAGATTCCTGTTTACTTTGGAACGCACCTTGTATAACAAACAATGCGACTCCGTATCGTGCGACTTCTTCATTCTATTACTGGAGAAAATAATTCGAGTTGCAGAGGTGAATAGAGAAGGTACAATCTTCAACAGTAAACAACTGCTGGCGTACGCCGATGACATCGATATCATTTGCCATAACAACTGCGCCGTTAGTTCCAGGTTGGAAAAAGAAGCAAGGCAAATGGGTCTAAAAGTGAACGAAGGCAAAACGAACTCTCATTTCTGTTCCTTTATACCCTTAGAATTAATGTAGGTACCCACTTTACCATTGGAAGGTTTCAAAAAGGCCCAAAAATAATAATACCGCTCGACGTTCGGAGCGCTCGGAATGTACACCTCAAACTTTAAACGCGTTTTTCTCAAAACGCACATTTTAAAACTGGCGGCCATGATTCCGGTCGAACTACTCAACCGATTTGCTTAACTTTTGTTTTTTAAGTGTTCACAAAACGCCTGGCTATCGTCTCTATACTTTTTTTATTTATTGACAATGTTATGACAAAATTTATGTAAAAAAACAATTTTTCCCATTAAAAAAAATAACGTTAATTACTTTCTTTTTATCAACATTTTTCCATGATTCTAGTAGGGACGATAACTATTCACGTACTTTTTAAGAATAAATTGAGTTTTTGTGTTTCAGATGATCCAAACATGAGAAATCGTGTCCGCCAGTGAAAAAACGCATCTCATTCATCCAGCCATTTCTTCGACAAAATTCATCAAAAAATTTCGAAAAAAATTGTTTATACACTCCACGATATACCTCATGATATGTGAAAAAAGTTCTATTGTAGAATAAAAATTTCTACTAAAAAAAATTAAAAAAAAAACAGGCCAGATTACCCTACTGACCCCTTAAGAGACAGCGGCGACGCTGGCAAGGTCATGTCGTTCGAATGGATGAATGGAGTAAGAGAAAACCTCCACTCCGTTGGAATGGCCAAGTGGAGGCGGACCTGGCTACACTTGGAATCTCCAATTGGCGCCATACATCGAAAAATAAAAACAACTGACGCACTGTTGAAAACTCGGCTTTAACCGCGTAAGCGGTGTCTACGCCAATAAAGAAGTAGATTATAGCTTCGGTTATTTTTTTCTGCGTTTAGCCGCTAAAAGCAATGGGAGTGGCAGTGTACACTTTTGCATGAAACCCACTTGGCCATCTTTTACGTAAGTTACGGCTTTAAATGTGCGTAAATCCCTAAATTGTAAATTTGTAGTAATCATAGTGTTCATACATAAATGAATTGAAATCTCACAAATAATGTTTACAAATACCAATAAGCTATGTAAATTTTGAATTTGTGAAATTTGTTTACGGGAAATTACTGAAATCCATTTATAACGGTAAGCAATCCATCAAATATACTTGTTTTTACGTTAAATTCGTGTTCACTGAATTGCTCATCTGTTTGCGCATGTATATGTGTAAACACATGCACAGACAATAACATTTATGTGAAAATGCCAACAATGGAATGACTTTGTGGCATTGTAACTACTAACTAATGGCAAGCCCTGAGCCAAACCGCTTTGGCGGCAGCCGAGCATTCAACTGAATGACAAATATTTGCACAGCAAAGGCAAACAACAAACAAACAATCGCGCAACAATGGAAATATTTGTAAACATTTTTACTGAATTCATTTTGTGCGCCAATTGGGTGCCGGCTCTTAATGAATTCATCAAGGCAAAGCAAAAAACTATATAAATAATCAAAAAATAAGAAAACACAAAAAACAAATACTTCAACTATTGCCACAAAGAGTAATTGCATAAATATTTGATTTCCGTTAAAAAAAATCATTTTCGAATTTTTTTGTAAATTTTCACCACCAATTGCGCAAATTAGAATAGTTAATGCACAATCAACTCATTAAACTTTTCAACCACTAATGCTGGCTTATCACAACCCCCGCTGTGCCCACAAGCCAACAAAAGCTATGCCGAATTGCTCGATTCGCTTGACCGAATTGCAGTAATTCCGAGCAACACTGCCGTCATGTTTTAATTAACTGTTAATTCGACCAATGATTCAACACATTTATTACCTGCCAATTGTACACGCTCGCATACAAGCCTAATTAGTGTGACATATAGGCCTTATAGCCTTCAACTGCAGACCTGGTATATATATTATAGCAATTCTCATTTGATGGGAAAATTGATGGATTATCTGGTCGGCTGTCGGTTTCAAAACAAAACCACTTGTGTCCGCCACAATCAAACGTAATTGATAACGGTACACACACATATGTGTCAATTAACTCAGGCTGTTTGCATAGAAGCAATATCGCAGCAAAATTAACATGTTTACATTGGCTGTAAACACATACAGTATGTAGCAATCAGTGTCCAGCGGTGCGTATGAGTGATCGCGGCATTATAGACACGCAAAGCGTTTGTTAATGCCATTCGGGTAAGCGGTTCCAAATTTTGGTAAATGGTAAACGTGCAGACGGCTGATTTCATCTGTGATCATGAAGAGTGATGTTTTATTATTTCTTTAATTATTGCTACCAGGAGCGCAAATATACATTATACATTCCAAAAAGTTAACGTTGCGAGTTTTACAATGGATAAAAATATCGAGAAAATAATTTATCTCAAATTGTGTGTTTTTAACCAAATTTCGTATGCGGAATCATTGCAAATATTAAAAAAGGCTTACGATGATTCCGTTTTATCAAAAGCACAAGTCTACGAGTGATACAAAGCCTTCAACGACGGTCGTAAGATTGTTGAAGACATGCCTCGTTCTGGTCGACCTTCGACCACTTCTACAAATGAAAATATTAAAAAATTGAAGGATATGGTGCTTGAAAATGAGGCAAGTGTTAGAGAGATGGCAAAAGAGCTCGGCATCTCTCACAAGTCCGTTCGAATGATTTGGTGGAGGTTTTGGGTATAAAACGCGTTCTCGCTCGACTCGTAACGACAAAGCTGAATTTTCATCAAAAAGATTGCAGTAAACAGGTCTTTTTGGAAATGGTTTATCGTGCAATTCAGATCCTACATTCATGCAGAGCATTATAACTGCCAAAGAGACATGGCTTTATGGGTTTGACACGCAAACAAGTCAACAATCATCGGAATGGAGGAAAAAAACGAGCCGAACCCAAAAAAACTATCCTCTGTACCAAATTACAGTTATATATCTTAATTCAGTGCTTTGTTATGCCACTTTATATGTTTTCGGTTAATGGCGATTTTTGGGCGCGGCAGTGGTCCTATTACGCCCATCTACGAACTCGATTTTTTTTTGTACTAAGGAAACTACATACCAAGTTTCATCAAGATATCTCAATTTTACTCAAGTTACAGCTTGCACGGACAGACAGGCAGTCAACCGGATTTCAACTTTTTCCGTTATCCTGATCATTTATATATATATAACCCTATATCTATCTCGTTTAGTTTTAAGTGATACGTACAACCGTTAGGTGAACAAAACTATAATACTCTGTAGCAACTGGTTGCAAGGGTATAATAAAACAAATGCAGAACGTTATAACATAAAAACGCTTTTGTGTTATTACAGTTACTAAAAATATTCAATTCGCGAAAATTTTCAAGAGATTATTTTTTTTATTATTTGGACGTGTTTTATTTTGACGATTAAGAACTGTTGTTTATCAATAGTATGGTGAATTCAATCGCGATCATAGATCACTCCAAAACGAATTTCGAGAAAGTCGACGATAACGCTGCTTCGAGAAACGTCTATGACAGGTGATAAATCGTGGATTTACTCGTATGAGCCGGAAAGTATGGATATTCCAAGATGAGCCGAAACCAACAAAAGTTGGTCGCGGACGAAGCACTTCCAAGCAAATGGTTGCCAGTTTTTTTTTCGCTCAAATTTATCTTTTTTTCGACTTGTCGCAACCATACGAGGGCTGCTATATATATTCTGGCCTAGGGCAACACTAAGTATTGCCAGGTGCAATCTGACATTTCCATTAGAAAGTTTGACATTTTTTAGCATAACGTCACTCAGAACGTTTTGTCATTTAATCGTGAATTGTTTTATTTACAGGGAATTAAAAAACTCATCTCGGCCAAAAAATGGAATTAACTCGTGAACATTTTCGTGCGATAATTTTTCACAACTTTCGACGTGGATTATCACGACAAGAATGCATCGATGAACTAAAATCTTTGCATGGCTATGAAGCACCATCCTATAGCACTGTGAAAAACTGGTACAACGAATTCAATCGTGGCCGACGCTCGCTCAATGACGAATTCCGTGAAGGTCGTCCAAAAACAGCCGTTGTGCCAGAAAACATCGATGCCGTACGTGAACTGATAATGCAAGACCGTCATGTAACATACCTTCAGATAGAGGCATGCCTATGCATTTCTCCCACCAGCATACATTCGATATTTCATGAACACCTGGCCGTAAAAACGGTTTGATCTCGTTGGATCCCGCACAATTTGACAATTGCTCAAAAAAAGGCTCGTGTGGATTGGTGTAAAGAAATGCTGAAAAAATACGATCGCGGTGCTTCAAAAGACGTTTATAAGATCGTCACAGGTGACGAATCATGGATCTATGCGTATGAGCCCGAAACAAAACAGCAATCGACAAAAAAAAAAAAAATTAAAAAAAAACCATTTACGTATCACCGGAAGAACGCAAATCAGAAAATTCTGAGTAGTACGCAAGAAACAGGAAATCCATCCGCAGGAAATCCAAACGCTGGCATAGTTTCATGAATGGGAGTTCAAATTGCTTTCGCATTCACTGTATTAGACAAAACTTTTCCCAATGACTTTTTCCTGTTCTCAGATGCTAAGGGAATGCTCACTGAAATAAAATTGAGCAATATTGAAGAGCTTAAGGCCCCCTTTCTACTTCTCTATAAAGATGGGTTAATTCAAAACAAATAAATCAAGAAAAAATATAATTGTTGGAAAACTTAAAACATAGCGCCTATTACTAATGCAATTAAAAGCCTCAATTGCAGGTCATTAACAATGCATCATGTAATCTGTTGATGCCCTTGGCACTTTAACACTTTCGTTAATTGTTTAATCTAAATCTAATTTTGTCCCCCACATGGAGTACATTATGTATTAGCCAACAAACCGCTCATATTAAAATATTTGTTTTGGCGCTTATTAACATTCAATTGTTGTTTTTTGTGATCTAATATTTCCTTTTTATATTCCATGAATAATTGAGGGCAACTTCTGCGCTTCAAGCAAATTAATTGACAATTTGAATAAATTACGAGTACAATACACAATGCATTCCTATTTAATTAATGTCACATGCACACAGGTAACGGTAAATGGAAATTGATTATGCATACGTGTACATTGAGATAAACGAATTAGTTGCATGCAATTATAAATATTGCTCGTGACACCTGAATTGCCGGCATTTACATCCACACACACACACGCACACATAATATACACACTACATTGTTTTATTAATCGGAAGAATTAGTGAAAATTTATGCGAAATATTTATTCTATGTTAAAAATATAGTAAAGTTTCCAGCAGTTTTTCCCTTAAAATTTATTGAAAATTGGAAATAGTCGTAGAGTAATATAAAAGATATAAAGGGTGTGTCAATTTGAGTACTTTCGGACTTTAAAAGTTGCTACTCCTACAAATTGTCCACTAACTAAAATTAAAATAACGAGCTCGTAGATGAATTGAATTTCCTGGCACGCCCACAAAGCACCATAAATCGAAAACCTATAATATGCCATAACTAAGCAGACTGAAATATAAACATGTAATTATATACAGCGGTGCCCCTTGGTCTAAAATTTTTGAAAAAATAAATCTAACAGGTTTAATGCACATATCTTCTAAGCCACTAAAACTATAATAACCAAATTCGTTTAGGACAATTTCTATAAAAGCTCCTACTGACAGTGTGAGAATGGATGAACTCGAATTATAACCCCGCCCTCTCCGCATATAAAGGTTTTGTGAAATCCCACATTTAGGTCAAATCACATAGCTCCATACCTACTAAACCAATTTAAACCAAATTCGGTACATAACATTATCCTGATGATCCTTTATTGTACAGTGAAAATTGGTGCAATCGCACTACAATCTGATCTTTGTCTTTGAGGTTTGCCAGTTTGAGTCTGAAAATAGTCTAAGTCGGATCATAGCTCTCCCGACGCTCATATACCGAATATGTGGACCCCAGTGCGTATTGCTGACTTTTTGCCGAAAATGTGAGAGATATTTTAGTGAACGTATTTGTCTGATAACGCTTTACCTTTGTAACTAAAATGGAAAAAATCGGATGAAAACTTGCCCTAAAACTTGTGTACCTGAAAATAAGAATCAAATGTCATCGATCTTTGACAATATTCCAACCAAGTACTCTGGAACAAGTTTAATCCAAATATGTGACAAAATTTCTCTAGTCTCATGTGTATTTAAATTTGTCTGATTGACAAACGGATAGACAGACAGACTTTTAGAACTAAATACATACCGACATAAATAAGAATTATTATTATAAATTAGAATATATAAGAATTGTATGCATATATACAAGTAACATATGTACATAAGTACAATATATTTATTTGCTGTATTATTTTACCGCTATATGCTCTCTTCCGGGAATTTGACTCACTGTCTTAAGGTAAACTTAATTCAGTCTGATGTCAACAGTCAAGCTACGAATAGCATTTTAATAATAAATAAATATTTGTTTAATTAAACTCAAATAATTGTGTTCAATGTTACGTACATATGTTTATATTAAAGTGAGTCAAAAATGGCCATTGTTCACTTCCTACTCTGAGAAATAAGTTCTGAGACACTTCTAAGAATGTCTCTCTAAGTGTGAGCTCTTAATTAACTGGAAGATTCTCCATCTTACAGTTTTATATTTTTTTCTTAAATCTTTCAAATCTTATTTCCGACTACTTGGAAACATATCCCGTTTCTTAGATTTTTCTCAAAATATGGGTGCCACATGATTACATTATATCCGGACTATACCAAGTGATACCTTTTCAAGCTTGCGAAAATCGATTTTCCAGTCTTTTGTCAATAAAGATGAGGGTTTCTATGAGCATAGCACTACCTACAAAATTACCTTCAAACAGCCTATTAATTGTACAATACATGTAGATTTGAGGAGGATGAAGTTCACGAATTCCGGTCTTTGACCAAGTATCCTCTGGGTAGCGTAAGAACATCCGTTCGAAAGCGAGCTGAAGTGAGAAGGCGAAACATCCCCTTCTCAGGGTTGTGCGCTGGGTTTGCGACCCACGTTAAAAAACGCCCCAATGAAAAGATACCAACTGCCTCGGATGAGAGCCCCCTTTTGATGACGACAACAGCAAACGAAACATCACCGCCGTCCAAGAAATGCGATGGACGGGACAAATACTGAGGCGAGTAGGTCCTTGTCGCATTTACTACTGTGGCCATATAAAGGCGCGCAAGTTTGGTGTGGGATTCGTGGTCGGAGAGAGACACCGTCGCCGAGTACTATCATTCACTCCGGTGAGAATGAACGTCTAGCCACAATCCGCATCAAAGCGCGGTTCTTCAACATATCGCTGATTTGCACCCACGCTCCGACGGAAGAAATGGACGATGTGACCAAAGATGCGTTCTATGAGCGCTTGGAGCGCACCTATGAGAGCTACCCCCCGCCACGATGTCAAAATCGTGCTTGGTGACTTTAACGTCAGGGTGGGCAAAGAAGGTATCTTTGACACTATACTCTTGTAGAACACCCAAATGTGCATACTAAAATTATGGAGGGAACACTTCTCCAGCCAGCTGAATGGCAGCGAAAGTACAACGCCAGGAGAAGGCGAACACGATTCCCCAATCAATGACGATAGAGCAGTCGTTCCATTGTCCGACCATGAAGAAGTTCGAATAGCAATTACCCATCTGAAGAACAACAAAACGGCGGGGGCCGATGGTTTGCCAGTCGAGCTGTTCTAACACGGCGGCGAAGAACTGATAAGGAGAATGCATCAGCTTCTTTGTAAAATATGGTCGGATAAAAGCATGCCCAACGATTGGAATTTAAGTGTGCTCTGTCCAATCCACAAAAAGGAGACCCCACAATCTGCGCAAACTACCGTGGGATAAGCCTCCTCAACATCGCGTATAAGGTTCTATCGAGCGTATTGTGTGAAAGATTAAAGCCTACCGTCAACAAACTGATTGGACCTTATAAGTGTGGCTTTAGGCCAGGAATATCAACAACCGACCAGATATTCAACATGCGCCAAATCTTGAAAAAGATCCGTGAAAGGAGAATCGATACACACCACCTCTTCGTCGATTTCAAAACTGCTTTTGACAGCACGAAAAGGAGCTGCCTTTATGCCGCGATGTCTGAATTTGGTATCCCCGCAAAACTACGGCTGTGTAAGCTGACACAAAACGTTTGATACCAAACGAGGTTTCAGACAAGGCAACTCCCTATCGTGCGACTTCTTCAATCTGCTGCTGGAGAAAATAATTTGAGCTGCAGAACTGAATCGAGCTGGTACAATCTTTTCTAAGACTGTACAGCTGCTGGCGTATGCCGATGATATTGATATCATCGGCCTCAACACCCGCGCCGTTAGTTCTGCCTTCTCCAGACTGGACAAAGAAGCAAAGCAAATGGGTCAGGCAGTGAACGAGGGCAAGACGAAATATCTCCTGTCATCAAACAAACAGACGTCGCACTTGCGACTTGGCTCTCACGTCACTGTTGACAGTCATAACTATGAAGTTGGAGATAATTTCGTCTATTTCGGAACCAGCACAAACACCACCAACAATGTCAGCCTAGAAATCCAACGCAGGATAACTCTTACCAACAGGTGCTACTTCGGACTGGGTAGGCAATTGAGAAGCAAAGTCCTCTCTCGACGAACAAAAACCAAACTCTATAAGACACTCATAATTCCCGTCCTGCTATATGGCGCAGAGGAATGGACGATGACAACAGCTGATGAGTCGACGTTGCGAGTTTTCGAAAGAAAAATTCTGCGAAAGATTTATGGTCCTTTGCGCATTGGCCACGGCGAATATCGCATTCGATGGAACGATGAGCTGTATGAGATATACGACGACATTGACATAGTTCAGCAAATTAAAAGACAGCGACTGGCTAGGTCATGTTGTACGGATGGACGGAAACACTCCAGCTCTGAAAGTATTCAACGCAGTACCCGCCGGGGAAGCAGAGAAAGAGGATGACCTCCACTTCGTTGGAGAGACCAAGTGGAGAAGGACCTGGCTTCGCTTGGAATATCTAATTGGCGCCACGTAGCGAAAAGAAAACGACTGGCGCGCTGTTGTTAACTCGGCTATAATCGCGTAAGCGGTGTCTACGCCAGTAAAGAAGAAGAAGTGTAGATTTGACCTAAATCGAATCGTTCTAATTAAGCTAAATATAGCTTTTAATACAATGCAAAAATATTGGTTTTTAGTTTGCTCTAAGTTACGAGAGCATAAAAATACATAACAATAATTTTAATGTATATACCTGTGTATTTATATATCTACGGTTAAGAGCGTATCATTATTTACATCACGCTCTTAAAGGGACATCCTATAAAAAGTAATTAAACTAAATTTGAAGTAAAACATACAAATAATTTAATAAAAAAGTGTTTTTATCGCCGAATAAAGTATTTTATATAAATATTGAATTACAATTTAATGGGCAGGTGGTTGATGAAAAACTTATCAAATATTGTAGCTGCAACCATAAATATTTATAAGGTAAAATACACCAACAGACACCGGCATGAATTGGTATTTAGAAAGGATGAGGATTAAGCACATCCTTTAAACACATAATTTCGGGTGTTTTACATTTTGAACACTAAAATTTTCAGAAAGTAAAATTGTTAAATTTATACAAGGAAAAATATAGCAAATACATATACATATACATATTTAAGTACACAAACTTCACCTAAATATCTAAAATATTAAATGAAAATATTACCACCTCCAATGCCAGCAGCACTACCCTCCCGCCTAAACATCTAATACTATATATATTTTGTGTGAAGAACTTGCTTACTTATTTCTTTTAATAATTTCCAATGGCAACAGCAATTTCTACTTTTGTGCACAAAAATCAGTGGAAACAGGTTTACGAAAAAGTTATCGATCATTGCCGCCCAATGCACGTAGCACTCCGACACAATTCCGAACACTGCAGCAAAGCATCAGAAACATAATGTGCTGAAGTTGCCTTGAAATCCTTCAGTAAATATTTGAATTACATACAAAGCACGCATTTATAACGCCACGCACGAGAAGAAACGAATGTGTGCAAGGCACATACACATACTTGCATACTAATATTTCAACTTGCAACGCGATGCTGCTTAATCGTCAGCTATACGGAACACCTTATGCCTTTCACGCTTAAAGGAAAGTTGTATACAAATATTTTTATATTTGAACAAAAATTATTAAAATTTTCGAGAATTGCTTCTATCAGCGCCAGATTGTGTTACACAACAAAAATTCATTACACTCATTGAGCCATTACAGCAAAACTGTTCATCTTGTGATGTTATCCAGGAATCAGACCATTTTTCGGTGTCATCTTGTGAATGGAACTGCTTCTGATCCAGCCATGTGCGAATCCAAACGGAACAAATAATAATCGGGCGGTGTAAAAAATATGGAATATTGCGAGTGGGGTAGGACTTCCCAATTAAATGTTTCTAGGTAGGGTTTAACGGGTTTGGCAACCTGAAATCGAATGTTATCATGTAGCAGAAACACTTCTTCGTGCCTTCCCTGGTATTGAGATCAAAATAAACTCAAGTTCTATGTTTTTGAGTCATTCCCAGCGCATTTAGTCTCTTTGAAATGACTTGGCGTGTAACTTCCAGTGCTGAAGCAGTCTCTTCTTGCGTTTGACATGGATACTGTTCGAGTGTCTCCACTTAACGTCTTCGAAGGTTTTTGGCCTTCCTACACACGGACCATCGTTAATATCGAAATCACCATCTTTGAAACGAGAGAACCAATCACGGCACGTTGTTTCACTGGGGCAGCACCTCTATAAACTTTTTGTAGTTCACGATGTGCTTCAACCGCCGATATTGATATGCTGCAGGTATAAAATCAACACTTCCCGCAAATGACGATTTGAGAGATATATGTATTCGCACAACCAAAAGTACATGACACATGTACAAAATCACTAATGTGAAAACACACTTTCGTTTTCTATTGGCTTGGTTAAGTTTGTCACTTTTGTACGGATCAAAATCGATCACCACTAACTGCTGGAGCCATCTATTGACAAACACTGGTAACTCGAAAACTTTAAAAGATTACACAAATTAAAATATAGAAGTAAACTTTGCTCTAAAAATATCTGCCTAAGGTTGCCAATTGTTTTTAATTTTTAATTCAATAAGATTTATAAAATAAAAGATCAGCATAAGGTTGCCAATTGTTTTTAATTTTTAACTATAGTATAGCATAGTATAAAACACTGCCCCTGAGGATTGTATCAAAAGCAATATTAAATCATTTCCCCCTTTGAATGGTATTAGAAAGCGGAACACAAAAACTGTGATATCCGCCTAAGAATGTCATTGTGTAGACGTGTCGCTAGTGAAATTGTGAAAAACGGTAAACTTTAAAGTACTTGCAACAAAAATAAATCTCTTATTGTTGAATGTAACGAAATGCAAGCGCATTCTTCTGCAGATTGCACTGGAAGTTCTCAAACAAACTTTTGTCAATATTTGCACTCTCGCACATGTCTTATAACTTTGTTGGTTTTACGCTTTGCTCGTTGGTACGATGGTGAATGCATACTTACATTTTCGTATATAAATATGTCTCATAATTTTATACATATGTATGTTCTACATTTACAATAGAAAATGAATTTACAATTTTGTCAGTTATTCTCTTTCATTCTTGGGACCAGACTTCTTGCAACTTTCCAAGGATTGAATGGGTAGCCTTTGAGCCAACTGACTTCTAAGAGATCTTATGACTTGTAGTAGCATTTTATGGAGGCTATTAATGAACCGAATGTAAAAGCTCTATACTATCGAATTCTTCATTCATCTAGCACTCTATGTATACCCAGAAAGTGTTCTCGAGTTTCTTCACCTTTAAGGTAAAGTCAATTTTTTGCACCAGAAAACAAGCCTAGTTGATTTATATTTTGCTATAAGTAGATTAGCCGAAAATACGACTTATCAACTTAAAGTATTCTATTGATGTTAAATTTAGACTGCTTGCCTTAGACTTAACCATTGTAAGATAAAATATCATTTTGTCCGTTTCAATTCAAATTAGTACAAAACATGCTTTTAACGCCATCTGAGCATAGTTTCAAAATTATTGAAAACTTATTTAATGCACAACATGTACCTATACTCGACATTCTTTCCCACAAAAGGTTAGAATCAATAAGTATAAGTTGTCTTGTTCACAGTAGTATTTCATTTTTTGCGATGAAACTTCATCAAAGACTAGTGTTAATCGATGGTATGGTGAATTCAATTAAGATCGCAGATCACTCCAAGAGGGCTTCCATGAAGGTCGTCCGAAATTAATTCTCTTTACGGAAACTCTTGATGTTGTGCGAAAACTGATATTGCAAGATCGTCATGTGAGATAGAAAAAGTATTGAGTGTAAAAAGTATTTGTTCACGGAGGAGCCCACAGAGTTTGTCAATCGCTCAAAGAAAAAACCTCATGTCGATTGGTCGGGAGAAGCGTTAAAAAACACGATAGCGGAGCTTCGACAAGCGTCTATAAAATCGTGACAGATGATGAAATTTGAATTTTCGTGTATGCGTCCGAAAGTAAAGAGCAGACGACTATATGGGTGTTTCAAGATGAGTGGAATCCAGCAAAATTTGTTTGCGCACGAAACACTTCTAAGCAAATGGTTACCTGTTTTTTAGAACAACTGGACATATGTATCTCAACCATATCACTAGTAGAATGCAGGATAGTATATTCTGAGTGGTACACAGTCATTTGTTTGCCAGTTGTCTTTCAAGAAATGAGGAAAACCAACCGCCGAACCACGGTTCGCCACAATGATGCGAGCTCTCAAACATGGAGTGAGGCAATTGTATTTTTGAGCACTTAAATATTCAATTTGATGTGGCATCCACCGCATAGTCCGGACGTGGGACCGAATGACTTCTTTTTATTCCCGTTCAACGTTTTTCGACACCTGAAGAGACGGTTGATGCATTCAAATGGCATGATACCTCAATCAGAGCGGCAAAAGTGCTTCTACAATTGGTTCATACTCATGAAAAGGTGTATAGATCTTAATGGAGAATATTTTGAAAAACAGTAAAGCGAATTTCGTTGATTAATGTTTGTTTTTGTTCTCTAACCCCGAAATATAAGTGGCAACCTACCTATCGATATGTATGGATGTGGTCTCAAAAGGGCTGCACATAAACGCATAAAGAAGGTCTGGGCGATTAATTACTTCAAGCAGATTATTTAAACTATTCTGTTTCTGCAACGAAAATTTTCACTTCGTCTCATCTCAAAGAGAGACGATAACTGACTGTTCAACTTAACTTGACTTACTTTTGTAGGTTTTTTTGCAAAGCAAAGTAAACGTCAGCAATCTACTGACCTATAACGATCCTAGGAAAATATTGTGCCAGAGTCATCGCTCCTGATACTTGTAAAAACAAATTATAATACAAAAAAAAAAAACATCTCAATATAAAAGTTAGCGTTTTCTTTCAAAATTATTCAATGTTTAATCATTGAAAAAAAGGGGATTAGCTCCGTATTTATATACACTACAATACTTAAATTTCTAAATTTAATTTTATTTTAGATCCACACATTTGACTTTTTCTGCACTCTTTGTGGTTCTTCTTCTTTAGTTCCAAGTTTAAAACAATATTTCATGTCCCCCTCATCGCGGTCTCATATATTAAATACATTTGTTCCTTAGTTACATTTTCCAATAAATAACATTAAATTAGTCAACTGCAATATGATTCATAACTTTTGGCCAACAACATTATTTGCTGCCGAAAGTTACCAAAAACAACAACAACGCACTGACACACAAGAGTCGCACGAATCATGTGGACACCTTCGCTTTGGCAGTTTGTCCCGATAACCTCGATGTATGTAGTGGCACAAGCGACTGTTTTGTACATATGTAAGTGCTTATATGTACATATGTAAGTGCTTATATAGTACATATGTAAGTAAACCCGTGTATGCGTACAGTACATGAATATAATGCGACATTAATACTGGATGAAAAGTGTGCTATACGTGACTTAAGCGCCATATCGAGTCGAACACGCTCAGCCTATTTATTTGCAACAAATCAGCGCCGCCTTGCCAGCAAAGTGTCTAAGCCCCTCAGTACGCCTGCAACAACTACGGTACATATGTACAATAAACACTCGTGCCACAGATGCTTTGACGCTTGCCACTCGACTCACATCGTCGGCGCGACTGTAGTGGTAAACGGTGCAACGAACTGTGAAACGACTTCATTATACATAATATTGTTTGTTAAAGACGCCGAGCCAACAACAGCAATAGCAACAGCAAGAGCAGTTGTCTTCGATTGGCTCGGTCAGCACGGGGGATAAGGAGGCGGCGACATAAATATTGCCATATAAGATTTACTTTATGATTTATAGCATTTCGCCGCTTTACTAGAGCATTAGCAGCATGCTGGAGAAGAGATGCAAAGCCAGAGGCTAGGTGATAACAGCTAAGTATGAGGCAAAATGCAGCTTCTAAGAAAGTGCCCTACGCACAACAGTTATCTTTAAAGCGTCTTTAGAGTATTCAAAAGATATAGGAAGCTATAAAGAATGCTTGATGCCCAAAGTGTACAGAATTTTTTACGAGCCGGTTTTTGAAGACAACTTTAAGTATCTATGCGCTAGAAATAAATAAATATACATACATACATATATTCCACAAACATTAGGGATCGTCGTAAAAGTTGTTTTTTCTTTTTAATTTTTCAATGCTAGACAATCTGAAACTTTGTAAAAAGCCTTCGAATTCATGTATTGAAATGATTACTTCTTCTTACTTTTATTGATTTTTTAACTAAATTGCAAACGATTGTCTGAAACGTTTATTGGCAAACGCGAACGTTCTTAAGCGTTGAGCATAACTTTAGAGAACCGTTCTCAAATAAATTTAAACCAACTTTACTTAACCTCACCGCCCAATTGGGGAGAAAGAGAAATTTACTATATGTACTCCGTTTCTACTTCACTTAGATGTATAATCCAGTATCACCCGAATCGGGCTCGTAGTTTTTTCTTTCTTTTAAGAGAAATTGAGCAATTATTGTAATCGAGAAAAACCAGTTTAATAAGTACGGCTACCACGGAGGATAACGTGGCAAACGTCCACGATCTCGTAATGGTAGACTCCAAGCAACAATTACAACCGCGAGGTGATTGTGGGTCGCTGAGATCACTTCACAGAAGTGCTTGACGCTATTTTAACATTTTGTCAGTGGGATCTTGAAAGGCTTCTTATGAAAGTTATCCGTGATTGAGACCACAGACGGATGGGAACAGATTTTTAAACCATAGACTTCATACACCTTTTGTTTCAAAGAAGGCGATGACTGTCTCTCCGCCACCTTCTTGGAATTCACAAGAAGAAGGTTAAAAAGTCACAGGAAACTGCTATGCGACATAGCTCATTGGCTTTATTCGACGTCTTTTGTCAAAAAAATGTCACCATTTGGTGGAGAAAATAGTACTCTACTAACGGATAAAAGCACTACAAGAGTTTTTTAAATTAAACAAAAACGGTTTGGGATGTCAATAAAATTCTTTTTTTCTGTGAAAGTACATTTGATGACATTATGCATGCGTCAAATCGCACGACTCAGGCGGTGAGATAACACTTTCATCAAACTTGGTTTTCAATAAATCGATTGTGACATTCGCTGCGTGGCTTGTGGCGCCGTTCTGTTGGAACCGCAAATTGTCCAAGTCCATATCATCCAATTCGGGGCAAAAATGTTCGATTCTCATTGACCGGTAGCGATTCCCATTCACAGTAACGGGCCGGTCTTGATCACAACGGCAGAAGTACGGCCCAATGATGCCGCCAGCCCATAAACCACACCAAACCGAAATGTTTTCGGGGTGCAATGGTAACTGATGGAGTACGTGTGGATTGTTACCTGACCAATAATGCATATTTTGCTTATTGACGACGATTCAGACAGAAATGAACCTCATCGCTGAAGATGATTTTTCGATGAAAATCCGGATCAATTCCAAGTTGTTGCTCCGCCCATTTCACGAATATACGACGATTATGGTGGTCAAGCGGCTTCAGTTCTTGCATCAATTTGATCTTGTAAGGATGTAGGCCAAGATCTTTTTCCAAAATTCGCCACAACAATTCGTCACAGAGATGTCCAACGCTTGAGAACGACGTGTGAGCGACTGATTTGGGTCTTTCTTAATTGATGCAGACATTTTCTCGACACTGCGGGCACCTCTTGGCCTCACTGGCACGGGAACATTTTATACTGTACCTGTGGATTCAAATTTTTCCACTAGATACTCAATTGTTGATCTGACAGAACGATTATGACGACCATAAATTGGACGTAGCGCTCTTAAGGTTGAGGCCACTGACCCCGAATTTCGGTAGTAAATTTTAACAATTTTGACTCGTTCTTGAATCGTATATGTTTCTATGATGAAATGGCAAACCTTACTGAAGAGAGATGTCAAAAGAGCGGAAAAAATATGACGTCGTTTGCTGTCCCTATCGGTCTACTGTTGTGGCGTCTCTATTGAAAAACACGTTACAACAACAACGTACCGGCATGCAGGTATACTTCCACCGCTTGAAAAACTCACTAGCCGAGCAGAAATTTTAGATAGAAGGTTAACTTCGCGACAGAGACCTATTCTAAAAACATCAATAAAAGGTATTAGACGTGTTAAAGAAGTTAGCGCATCGCTGGGTTGGATAAATCACGGTAAAAAAAGACAACGTTGAGAAATAAATCGGTATTTCCCATAATTTTCGTTTTTATACTCTTGCAACAATGTTGCTAAGGAGAGTATTATAGTTTTGTTCACATAACGGTTGTTTGTAAGTCCTAAAACTAAAAGAGTCAGATATAGGGTGATATATACCAAAGTGATCAGGGTGACGAGTAAAGTCGAAATCCGGATGTCTGTCTGTCCGTCCGTCCGTCTGTCCGTCCGTCCGTCCGTGCAAGCTGTAACTTGAGTAAAAATTGAGATATCATGATGAAACTTGGCACACGTATTCTTTGGCTCCATAAGAAGGTTAAGTTCGAAGATGGGCAAAATCGGCCAACTGCCACGCCCACAAAATGGCGAAAACCGAAAACCTATAAAGTGTCATAACTAAGCCATAAATAAAGATATTAAAGTGAAATTTGGCACAAAGGATCGCATAAGGGAGGGGCATATTTGGACGCAATTGTTTTGGAAAAGTGGGCGTGGCCCCGTCCCCTACTAAGTTTTTTGTACATATCTCGGAAACTACTATAGCTATGTCAACCAAACTCTATGGAGTCGTTTCCTTCAGACATTTCCATATACAGTTCAAAAATGGAAGAAATCGGATAATAACCACGCCCACCTCCCATACAAAGGTTATGTTGAAAATCACTAAAAGTGCGTTAACCGACTAACAAAAAACGTCGGAAACACTAAATTTTACGGAAGAAATGGCAGAAGGAAGCTGCACCCAGGCTTTTTTTTTAATTGAAAATGGGCGTGGCCTAGCCCACTTATGGACCAAAAACCGTATCTCAGGAACTACTACACCGATTTCAATGAAATTCGGTATATAATATTTTCTTAACACCCTGATGACATGTACGAAATATAGGTGAAATCGATTCACAACCACGCCTTCTTCCAATATAACGCTATTTTGAATTCCATCTGATGCCTTTTCTGTATAATACGAGTATATACATTAGGAACCAATGATGATAGCGGAATAAAACTTTACAAAAATACGGTATTTGAAAAATATGTAAATGACGTATAATGAAATCTCGATTATCACTTTATCATGCGAGAGTATAAAATGTTCGGTGACACCCGAACTTAGCCGTTCCTTACTTGTTCTTTTATAAGTTTATACAGAAAGTATCAGCAAATGATTTATTTTTATAAGGTTTATGAAACTTTTGGTAATTAGACGGTGTCAGATCGTGGCAGTGACTATACAAACCAACCTCCGCTCCTTGCGTATCCTCAACAAAACCTTAAATATATTTCGAGTGAAACCTTAGAATGTTTACAGACGAAATCTACTTTATTACAAAGAAGTTGGGTCCAAGTGATCACTTCGCAAAATTACTTGAGATAAGTTGTCAACCGCCCTTTGTATAGTCTAACAAAGCTTTTGTAGTTGCCTTAAACCTTAGAAGCTTATTCCTATAGTTAAAAGATTCAACTTCAAAAATGTTAATATAATTATAGAGTACATATTTTACTAAAATAGAAAAGCGTAAGTTTTTGCAGGTTGTATACTTTACTTTGTGTTCTTTACTAAATTTCTTTAGACCACTTGGCATTCCATGGCATTTCCTACACTTTTTTAACAATTTGGTTATATATAGAGGATTAACCTAATACCTCATCTGTTCAAGCTGGAATGTGCGCTTGAATGTAGTACATACACTTTTTACTGTCGCGTGGCGTACGTGGCGTATGAGTTATGTGATATAAAATTCGTTTAATGCGGTGGAAATTACGTTTCACATTTTATTTGTCAGTTCGTTGTACATACGCACTTAAGAGACTTTTGCTGGGCAAATGCTTAAAGCAGAGTTTTGTGTAAATCGCATTTAAAGTTGAATGACTCAGAGTTAAATTTTCCGTTTTATTGTGAAAGCAAAAGAGATGTTCATTAATGGAGCAGCGAGTCCATTCGACTTGAGTGCTTTAAGCGAGTTTGTTATTGAATTTATTAGAGAAATGAAATTAAATTCATATCATAAGATATACACACTAAGACAAAAATTTGTGAATTCTTGTGATTTCAACCAATGTCGTCCGAATCGGATGCG
The DNA here is from genome assembly GCF_024586455.1 of Bactrocera neohumeralis. Lineage (NCBI taxonomy): Eukaryota > Metazoa > Arthropoda > Insecta > Diptera > Tephritidae > Bactrocera > Bactrocera neohumeralis. The sequence continues at coordinate 53,786,699 of NC_065923.1, forward strand.
TAAAAATATTGTCTCCTAGGTATGGTAATGGTTTTGAAAAAATGTAAGCCTCTGCCTATAACTTTCAAAACCACCATAAATACCACCGAATAAGAGAACCGCAGTGCTTTTGGCTGACTTTCCATCAAAATCAAATCTGTCTGTGAGATATATTATTGAAATTAATAAGAAGTCTTTCCTGATAATAATATGTCTTTGCAACATAAATTTTTAAAATCAAGACTCTAACCCCCTTGTACCTATTCTAACGATTTTCAACCTTTAGGTTGAGCTTATATCATATATATCGGCCAATGTGTGAGTTTTCTTAATAAAATCGGGTAAAAAATCATCTTGAACAAAGCTCAGACCTTTTTAAAAACAACATATTATATGTAGAGATTTTAAATTTTTCGATTGACTCTATGTCGGTTAATATAGGATATTAAGTGCACATACTATTTGAGAAATTGGTCAGTATGCCTAACTCCAATATTCCCGATATTTTTATTTACTCTTCTCTGGTTGGTTGTCAAAGAACTTCCTCAAATATTTCCAGGCCTTTAATTACTACGAATGGGCTTTCAGCTCCAGCCGAACTTATCTTCTTCTTACTTCTTTCTGTTTGTTATTATTTTTACCGTTTTTAACTGTTTAGTAATTGAAAAATATTTGTGAAATAAAATTTTAATTAAATAATTTGGTTTATATCACTATTTCTCATTTTGTTTCAATCAACTTAGCGAAGATTGATTCCGACTGTAATAGCTCTCTGCTTGAGCTTCAAATTTGTTGTTTGTTCTGAAAAACAACTACGTAGACGATTATTACTTATGCCGCGAGAAAAATGGAATTCGCTTGCCAAATGGCACTCGACAAAAATGGAATTGAAATATCTTACTTTTTCCATGAGGCAAATAACTCGACAAGCCACACATCTCTTTCAATACATATATATTACCATACGAGTACATTTGTTATTACTACTTATAAGCATATATTTATATATGTGTGCAGCACATTGGGCGCGCAACATATTGCAATCAGCGTGCCGCAACGGAATCGCGCTTCTCAGCAAAAAGGCTGTTAGACACACATTGCACACATACTTACAAGCACGCGTGTATTATGAAGAAATTTGAAAATATTTTTGCTCCGCCGAGAATGAAAAATAAATATTTTTATGCGCTGCAGTGACATATTTTGGAATATTAAATTTGTGGCAAGCATTTTATGAATATGACGGTAAGTACTGCAAAGAAGTCTGCGACAACATAAACCAAATTGAAAGCAAGGCAAATATGTGATTCGATGGAGAATTGAAAAAATAAATTGAAATAATTGAAATCTTTGGCATAAGACGGAAAATGAAGAATTGAAATTGATGGTGCATAGATTTCTTCTTTAAAAATATTTGAAAGAATTTTGTGTCTTTTTCTTATAGTATCCCATAAATTAAAGAGATACTTAGTCAATGACAGGCAAGCGGGTGTTAGACTAAGGCTTTCGAATGGCCAGCACGAGGTCTCGTATATTTTTTGAATAAAAAAAACTGCTACATAAATCTTTCTTGAAGCAAAGCGCCTTTCTATTTAGACTTTCCAATAGAAAATAGCACTCCTATGGCTTCAAAAGAACCTTGCAGCCTCGATAGCTTAATTATTGATTGCTGATCTTAAGAGAATAGATCACCGAAATATCAGCCATCCCTTGCATTTCTTTAAGTTATAACCGGCTGTTGATCAAATTTAAAATAGATAAATGGTCTCAAGACCCCGGAGTAAGTCTCTCTGAATTCTGTTCTTGATATTCTATTCTATTATTATACACAGACTTAACTTCGACGTAGTAGTTGTAACTATTGCGAGCAGCAAACCGCCGATAGCCTTCTACCTTGAACCCATTCATTTAACAACGTTTCCACTAGCCGCACCAACGCCATCGGATTAGCTCATTTCTTGGACCAAGTTGCTAAAAAGACATTCAAATTGAGTCAAAAGCTCGCGTAACCAATTTCAGAATATTTTGTACCAACCAAATAAAGTCTCATGGCATGCTAAAGAGCTTTATATAAGCTCTGGAAGTTCGATATTCTATTTTAACAAACGATGACTATAGAATAGAAAGTCTCATGGCATACTAAAGAGCTTTGTTAAAGCTTTGGAAGCTTGATATTCTATTTTACCAAAATATGACTATAAAGTAGTTGTCAATTTTGCAATATTAAAAAGGATCACTGATCCAGTCTCGAATATAAACTCTAAACTTTTTCGAAGCTTTCTGTTAAACAACTTTTCAAAAGTTCGTATCCAACCTATGGCAACAATTTTTTTGCCCTTTCTGTTGAATTAGACTCAATCAGTTCTTAATTGTATTTCCATTATTTACTTACAGTTGTGAACGAGAAGTCATGCTGTCAATTAAATGTGCCAACTAACAGCTTGGCAAAAGCAAGAACTGCAATTTTTCAGTTAACTACTTTCCCTAGTCCACCCTCGCCCATCTAACAATGCAGCATGTGCGTGCTACGCTGTTGTGAAAATGAAGAATTCTTCGCTGTTGTTGCCACTGCCATCGATGGCAGCGAAAGCTTCACGGCTCGAAAACCGAGTAGAAAAGGCACTCGGAGAAAAGAAAATGGGGAAAAAGAGATTTACAGAAAATATTTTGACGTACTTAGTATAGCAAGCATTCGAATGTTATTGTTATCGCTGGCGTGCAGTTTCTGACAGCGGAAAATTGCATGTTGCAGTTGCCAAAATGGCGAAAACTTTGCGTGATTTATTTTGCAGTTTGCGTTTGTGTATTTTGCGGAGTTTGGCAGTAGATTTAGCTTTGATTTACAGTTAGTGTCAAAACATTTCATTCTTTTCGATCACCTTTAAGTACTATGAAATTTCGATACCTTTGGCTTGAGACAAGTGGACTTTTTGTAGCAATAAGAACTGCTGGGTGGCCTTGAATACCAATGGTACCGATACCGTTAACAAGGGGAGTTAAAATTGGCAATGTTCAAATATGGTAAGTATCTTAAGGTTATCCAAAGCAAGATAGAGTTCAGATCAAAGCTCCTACCATCATTTCCCTTTGTCAGGTATTAAGCAAGGAGCTTGTTGAGCAAAGCTCACACCCAGGATACTAGTTACTGTACAGTTGGCGGCTGTTTTGTTGTTTCTTTAAGGGGTTACATGGGTTTCCTCGGGAAAAAAACAGCCGTTTTTCAACAATTTTTTCTCATATAAAATATTAAATATTTTAATAAAATTTTATATTATTACAAACATGCACTATTAACAAAGAAATTCTAAAAATTTTGGGAAAAAATATTTTAAACTCGGCAATTGACGCGGCGCGTTAACAGGATAACTTCTTACAGGATCATCTAAAGTGAAAAAATGCGTATTTTAGTTCAAACATTAACTTAGAACTTGGACGAAGGGAAAAAACTGAAAGTTGGATTTTTGGCGGACAGTTTTCAAAAAAATTAAAACTTCGCGACATTTTTTATCAAATAATTGCAATCGAAAAAAATCCTTCGTCCAAGTCTTTAAGAATTGTATCTTAAAGACATTTGTAAAATTTCATGAAGATCGGTTCAGTAGTTCTCGAAAAATCTTGCCAACCGAGTTCAAAAACACAGTTTCGAGAAGAACGTTTTAAAGACGGGACACTTAGCCTAGCTAGCCTCGAGCGCAAAGCTCTGAAGGCTGTATCTCCGAAACTAATACTCGGATTAACTTGTATTTAGGTTAGTAAGGTGTTGTAGAATTTAATAAAGTAATTAAACAAGAAAAAACGTTAACTTCGGCTGCACCGAAGCTGATATACCCTTCACAGGAGCATTTCTTTTAGTAACTATGCGTTCAGTTTATATGGAAGCTAATCCGATCTAAACAATTTTTTCGGAGATTATATTATTACCTTAAGCAGTAATCCATGTCAAATTTCGTGAAGATATATCGTCAAATGAGGAAGTTTCCCATGCAAGCATTTGATTCCCATCATTCAGTTTGTATGGCAGCTTTATGCTATAGTTAACCGATCTGAACAATTTCTTCGGAGATTACTTTGTTGCCATAAAAAATAACCTGTGCCAACTTTTGTGAAGATACATTGCCAAATGTGAAAGCTTTCCATACAAGAACTTCATTCCGTTCGTTCAGTTTATATGGCAGCTATATGTTATAGTGGTCCGATATAGGCAGTTCCGACAAATGAGCAGCTTCTTGAAGAGAAAATGACGTTTGCAAAATTTCAAAACGATATCTTAAAAACTGAGGGACTAGTTCGTAAATATACTGACAGACAGATGGACAGACGAACAGACAGACGGACATGGCTAAATCGACTCAGCTCGACATACTGATCATTTATATATACACTTTATAGGGTCTCCGACGATTCCTTCTGGGTGTTACAAACTTCGTGACAAACTTAATATACCCTGTTCAGGATATAAAAATGTCGAATATACATTATAATCATAAGTCCAACAATATAATGACAAAAATTAAGAAATTATGATTCGAAGTAATGGAGTTCTAGGGGTAAATTCTAAAAAATAAGATGGCGATGGTACGCTACTGCTAAGAATAGAGTTGCAGTTTGAAATTTGGAATACATTAAACTCATCTGCATCAAATGCCCGAGATCTCGATTGCTCCCAATCGAAGAGTTTCAAGGAACTTTAGAGAGCTTGCTGCACTGTGAGTTAAGAATTAGATTTTATTATTTTGTTTATCTGATAATTTAAACTAATTATTATCGATTGTGAGCTCGCGCAAACAAAAACATAATTTTGATATTTTGAGAGTCTTAACACTCAACTCAAATTCCTAAATCTTAATGGTATTTCAGCATTCATAGTTTTTGTTCAAAAGAAACTCGGTATAAAATCCTTTCTGCGCTCTCATCACTCTAAGATAGTCACTAGCCCGACTGTATTGTTTCCGAAATGAAGAGCCAATATATTGCTTTATTCGTGAAATACCGTTCCTTTAAAATAGCTCTACACTTACACATGTTTATTTTTACTACGCACATTATAAATTTAAGAGCAACAGCAATTTTCCACCAAATTGCTGCAATTTAATCCTCGTGAGTGCGACTCAACAACTCAACACACCTATTTTTTCATTATTTTATAATTGGACTAATAAGTCCGCAATTGCGCTTCGAAATACGCATAAAGATATTAACTACCCCGCTTAATGGTAAAAACTCTCCTACATGAGGATGAGTAAACGGACAGCGCTATAAAATGAATGGAACACTCAACTTGGCGGCAATTTACGACACAACCGTGGCATGCAGCAGAACACGGTTTTGAGAAAGAAGGAAAAATAAAAGGCTTAAGCAAGAAGAGTACAAGCTATGACTCCACACTTCTTACTACTAATTTGCCACATATTTCTGGTGGTCATTTCAAGCGGCGCTGGGCCAAGCGGTTTAGCAGGTGCCGAGCAACTAGGCAATTCAACACCGAAAGAGCCTACTTGGGGAGGTTACGATGCACAAATTTTCATGGAATATTTTCGTTGGTATGGTGTACACAACATAATGTTGATTGTCTGTCCGCAGGATGTAGGTAAGGAAGTAATATGTTGCAATGATGCAGCGGAAGGTAAAATGGAGGGGTACGATAATCCTCCCCATAAACCAATAGTAGAAGCTATAAACTCGGCAGCAAAAAATATAAAATGAAATGACCAATATTTTCAACAACATAAACCAACTGCGCCTTTCAATTCTCCTCTCATTGCAGGCACCAGCGAAAAGCATCATAAATTGAAATCGCTACTGCGCCAATTTATCGCCCATGGCTTTTCCACCCGCGTATTCAATGGCCAAGACTACGATGACAACGAAAGCACTCGTAGTGCGGTGCAAGCGCAGGCTGAAGCTGAGCCATTCAACACGACTCACACCTCAACGGCAGATTCAACAAGCGCCGCACCTGCAATGAACCGCGCCACGTTCGGTCCACCGCGCACATTCCGTAGCGATAACAACACGCGTCGCCCATTGCGTCTGCAGCTGCCAGCACTTACCTATAAATCAGGTATACTGTTGTTGCAATTCGCCAGCGCCTGTTCACTTAACGTGCTACGCTGGGCCGCTGCCGCCGAGCACAACTATTTCACCACAAATCGCTTTTGGTTGCTTTTCACCGATGAGCCGACACATATTTCACTACTCGACGATGAGGACATATTTCTGCCGCCGGATGGCGAGGTGCGTGTCATGTTGTGGCAGCCAGGCGCGCAATTTTTCACATTGGTGGATGTGTATAAGGTAGCCGCAGACAAGCCTTTGCGACGCACCTCGGTGGGTGGTCGGGAATTGCGGGACGCAGAGGATATGTTGCAAGCGCTAGGTAAATTCGGTTCGGCCATTTCTTATCGTCAAAATTTGGAAGGTATCACTTTCAAGACGGGACTTGTGATCGCCTTTCCTGATTTGTTTACGAATATAGAGGATTTGTCGCTACGGCATATCGACACTATTTCAAAAGTAAATAATAGGCTGACACTTGAGTTGGCGAACAAATTAAATTTACGGTAAGTTCTTACAATTCCTCCAATTAATAGTTGAGGTAGATGTCATACTGGGGAGTGTTGAGTTTTTCACTATAAATTTTCTCTAAAAATTGTTATATTTAGTTTAGTAAACGTTAGGTTTGAAACCCTATGAGGGGCTCACTTGAAGATTTTTTAAATTATATGGCGTAAACGCAGCAGAAGATATCCTCCGGGCCCGGATTGGACTCAATGCCAGCACGAGTCAGAGGATACGTAGCAACACTGCTGCAAGGCGTTGCTCCAATGACGCCAAGTTTATACTAAGACTTACCGATCTAAACGGGGTTAGATCTCCGAAATAACAATCCTTGGCCGGAGAAAATCCAAATCAGTTCCTGTGTTGTTGGTTAGTTGGTTGGTTGAAAAAGGCAGGCGAGCGAGCGTGTAGACCGCAGGCGGCCGCAATTAGGCCATCACTAAGCCCATTGTGCTCCCAAGTGCTCACTAAGTAAAACTTATCCAGCAGCACAGTGGATTTAGTAAATACATTTCTTCCTCCCAGTGGCCCATTGTTTTTTATGTTTGAACTTTGGAAACCGTGGAAAATATCCCGTCTCAACCGGCTAAAGGCTTGTCATTCACAAAGGTACTATTCTGACATCTCATCTTCCTACGCGCAAGTTTTAAACTCCACCGAATCCACTTTACCACACAACATTTCTAGTCCGGAAAATAAGAATACCTTTTCTTGAATTCTTATCCTTTATAGTCTACCGCTGTCCCACTTCAACCCGGTATTCTGTGCCTATTTAAAAAAAGCAGTGGATTTATGACAATTCTCTCTTCACTTTCTATAAATAGCTCTGTAGCGCAAAGATGTGTACGCAGTTTAAGGCCTGTCGCCATGTAATGAAAAAACTTTGCAGAGCGTCCTACTATTTACATAAATAAGAAAAAACATAATTAATATTTCTATTCTTTTTTCTGAAAGCTTCAACACGCATCAAGTGGACAACTATGGTTGGCATAAACCAAACGGCTCGTTCGATGGACTGATGGGACGTTTTCAACGTTACGAACTGGACTTCGCTCAAATGGCCATTTTCATGCGTCTCGATCGCATCGCCATAGTGGATTTTGTAGCTGAAACATATCGAATACGCGCTGGCATAATGTTTCGCCAACCGCCACTATCGGCCGTGGCCAACATCTTTGCCATGCCCTTTGCCAGTGATGTCTGGATTGCTATACTACTGCTGATGATTTTCACTATAGGTATATTCATTGTGGAGCTAGTATATTCGCCACATTTGCACGAGATGGATATTTTGGATTGTGTGGTGTTCGTTTGGGGTGCGATGTGTCAGCAGGGTTTCTATGCTAACCTACTCAATCGCTCCGCTCGCGTCATCATTTTCACGACATTTGTTTCGACACTTTTCTTGTATACGTCATTTTCGGCGAATATAGTGGCGTTGCTGCAGAGTCCTTCGGAGGCCATACAAACTTTAAGTGATTTAACGCAGTCCCCGTTAGAGGTTGGTGTACAAGATACACAATACAATAAAATATACTTCAATGTAAGTGAAAGCGATTTAAGTGTTAAAATGTGTTTGTAACTAACAGTTATACGGTTGTAGGAGTCCACCGATCCCGTTACCAATCATTTGTATCATAAGAAAATTGCACCGAAAGGTGAAAATATTTTCATGCGTTCCGAAGTAGGCATGGAGAAGATGCGCACGGGCCTTTTCGCTTACCAAGTAGAATTGCAAGCCGGATATCAGATCATAAGCAACACCTTTAGCGAGCCAGAAAAGTGTGGACTCAAAGAGCTGGAGCCATTTCAGTTGCCGATGATTGCAGTTCCAACCCGAAAGAATTTCCCGTACAAGGAACTCTTTCGTAGACAGTGAGTGCTTCTTATTTAGTTTAGTTATTATATTTGTCTTCTTCTTCATCTTTTTCTTAACTTAATTGTAGATTGCGTTGGCAACGTGAAGTTGGCTTGATGAACCGCGAAGAGCTGAAATGGTTTCCGCAGAAACCGAAATGTGAGGGTGGTATGGGTGGTTTTGTTTCGATCGGCATCACTGAATGTCGCTACGCTTTGGGCATTTTCGGTTTCGGATTGCTACTGAGTGCTTTCAGCTTCATTCTAGAATTGGTAGTTAATTATATGTGGAATCTAGCAAAGAAAATACATCGAAACAAGAAACAGAGGAAGGCAAGCAGTGCGGCTGATGGGTATCAAGGTAATTTTGTACATTAGGTCCATGGTAATTTATTATATTATTTCACAAGTTGCGGCAGAAGCGAAGAAGATTGAATGTATTTATTGGAAACCTACAAACTTAAGAATGTTAAATAAATACGTGTTCCTTGTTTTGATTAAAAGAGTACATACTTACACATCTGTTTTTAAATCTGAGAGTTAATTGAAGAAATAAGATATAATTTATGGTCCTACAATTTGTATACTCTGGCAACATGTTGCTACAGAGCATAACAGAAAGAACAGAGTTGTGTGTATCACCTAAATCTTATCGAGAAAAATATAGTGTTATATACCATACATGTACATATATAAATGATCAGGATGACGTGACGAGTTGAATTTCGAGTGACTGTCTGTCTTTCCGTCCGACCGATACCCGAGAGGACTAGTTCGTAAATGAACGTAATCAAACCGTGAACGTGAAATTAACTGCTCACCGAAGTGTTCTCCCAATAAATCCATTGATTGATGCAATGTGTGGGAAGTGGCGCCGTCCTCTTGAAACCAAACACCGCTGAGATCACGAGCTTCAATTTCGGGCATCGAATAGTTGATTATCATGGCGTGAACGTAACGGTCGCCATTGACGGTTACGTCCTCACCGGCATCATTTTTGAAGAAATATGAATCGATGATTCCACAAGCCCACAAATTACACTAAACCGTTGTTTTTTCTAAATAAAAAAGGTATTCTTGAATCTCTACAGGTTACTCTTCGTCCCAAATGCGGCAATTTTGCTTATTTACATACCCATTGAGCCAGAAAGTGGCCCCATCGCTAAGCAAAATTTGGCTCGAAAACCTCTGATCTTCTTGGTTCTTTTCAAGAGCCCATAGAGCGAAGCGATGCCGCTGGGGTAGGTCGACAGTTCTTGCACAAGCTGTGTTTTTTCAGCTTTCAATTTAAGATCTAGTCGTAAAAGCGCCGAGTCATCCATACGTCAGTCCGAGTTGCTGCGAACAGCGCCGAATCGAGCCTCCGCGGTCTTCGTGTACACTCTCAGCTACTGTTGTTATATTTCCTCACTGCGTACTGGACGTGGTCTATTCCGTCGAATATTTTCCAATAATGAATGCTGGGTCTCAAGATGGGTGATGGGTGTTGCGATTATTACGCTCAGTAGTCCGATTATGTTGATCAAAAATTGAGCGAAGCGCGCGCAACACATTTTTTACAGAACGTGAATATTCGTAAAACAGTTGAACGATTTGTGAGCGGTGTTCAGGTGAAAGTCTTTCCACGATAAAATGCCAAATACTACTGAACAAAGGTAACATAACAGCTTGCTATGCAGAGCTAGTAAATTTTACATCTGAGATAGTACGAGAGGACTTTACATATAGGAGCCGAGGTCAAACTAAGACGAAGGGCGTGGCACCGTTCACATTTAGGTGAAAGCCCATAACTAATAACCTATTTGATCGATATCGACCGAATTTAATATGTAATATAAGTAAACGAGGGCTGTCTGATAAATAACTGACCTAACCATGATGCACGCGACTTTTTCAAAACTTTTTTTTTTATTTTTCTACATAGTCTCCTTATAACTCCACATACTTCTCCCAGCGATGCTCCCATCTCTGCAAACCTTCCAAATAGAGCGCTGGAAATGTTCATGCGCGCACGTTTGTGGTCTAGAGTAAGCAAACGCGGCACCCAACGCGCGGACAGCTTTCTCATGCCCAAATCTTGGTTTAATATGTGACAAACACGTTCTTTTGACATCTTCATAATCTCAGCTATTTCCTTAACTTTAATCCGGCGGTCGTCTAGTACCAATTGATGAACTTTAGCGATGTTATCGTTAGTGGTTACAGTTTTTGGACGCCCAGGACGTTCATCATCTTCCAAGCTCCTGCGACCACGTTTAAATTCAGCTGCCCAAAATTTTACGGTGGTAAACAATGGTGCAGAGTCACCATACACAGAGTCCAACTCATCTTTGATTTGTGAAGGCGTATTGCCTTTCAAAAATAAAAATTTAATTACAGCTCGATATTCAATTTTTTCCATTTTGGGGAAATCACCGAAATAGACTCACAAAAACGACTGTCAACAGATAATTGCGCAAGATAAATTTCTGAAATTTTGGCGAGTAGCTATTATAATATGCACAATTTGAAGTAGAAACTTTTTTTTCAGGTGTGCCGCCAGCTTCACGTTGAGATCGGTTATTTATCAGACAGCCCTCGTAAAATATGAGCGAAATCGGACTACAACTAGGATGATTATTTCATTTTACAGTGTGCAAATCAAGCACCTATGAATATATACTGGGATAAAGCTCTGTCGGAGTAGTGCGCTTAATGTATCTCAATCGAAATAAGCAATTCCAAATTAATTCTGCCTTAAATTTGTGTTATTTTAATTAAATTAAAACCATTCCATTAAGAATAGTATTCGCGTAATTTTCATTGACGTGATAAAAAAATACATTAATAAAACTAAGTTGGTACATGACTTTCAATATAAGTTAATAAGATACCACATTTGATTGCTATCCATTCATGATCTCGTCAAACAATGAAGCTGATCCCTGAAACCTTAAGGTATTTAGCCAGCTTTGATCGCTGCATGCCGCAAGTGAATGAAATGTTCGGTTGCACCTGAACTTAACCCTTCCTTTATTATTTTAAAATAAAAATGCTGGGTTTTGTCCGGAAAGTAATAGGACTGATTTCTTTCGCCGCGACTGTACTTCGGAGCGTGCGCGCACCGACTGGATTCGGCAGAGGGCGTTCCTAGCTAATGAACGAGCGGCTGGTCAGTTGTCTCCGAGCACTTGGAGAGTCAGGATAAACATTTTCGCGCGACGTGTTTCTGTGAGTGGTCCAAGCCGAAAATGCTGCGTTCGTTGGAGTAGAGGTACGCGATTAAATTCTGTGTGAAACTCGGTAAATCTGCGGCCGAGACGTTTGATATGATCAAGCAGGCTTACCCAAATCTTGCTTTAGCAAGAAGTGATGTGTTTCGGTGGCACCAGGCGTTTTTGGAGGGCCGGGAAGAGATAGATGATGAAGACCATGCAGGGAATTTTGACAACTTCGACAAACACCAACAATGTGACTCGTGAACTCAGACCGTCGACTAAGAATTCGTTTAATTGCCCAGAAGTTAAAATTTATCAAAAGCTGTGGTTCATGACATTGTGACGGAGCAATTGAACATGCGCAAAGTGTGCGGGGAATGGAAGTGTGAAAATGAACCCCAATTTTTTGAATAACGTAATCACAGGTGACGAGTCATGGATTTTTTAGTATGATCCCGAGACTAAGAGGCAACCTTCTGAGCATTTTGAGTTTTTAAAGAATTGTAACGATAGGTTCAATAATATTTTTTTTTCGACTCAGTCCTATTACTTTCCGGAAAAACCCTGTAAGAAGTTATAACATGAATGTGTAGTTTATTTTTTATTTACATTTAGAGCTTGACTCTTAAGTTCCCATAATATCAAAATGTCACTACATGGCTAAAAAATTATAACATCTTCAAATCAAAGTCCTAGTATATGACCGATTCACTTCATCAAGAGAACTGACAACATCTATTGTGGTCCATGGCTTCAATATCCGACATTCCAATTATTTATAATGCGTATAGTTCGTAAATATACAAAGGTCTTAGCTCGCCATGATGATGATTTATGTACATACATATATATATATATACTTTTTAGGGTCTCTGACGTTTCCTTTTCGGTGTTACAAATTTGAGGGCTAACCTAAAATACCCTGTTCAAAAAACCGCTCCGGGGAAACCCTTTTTGAGTCAATTAAAGACATTAAACGTGAAAAGCTACGCGAATGGAGGCAAAAGAAATTACTTAGAGGGAAACGACATAGATTTTGAATAATAAATTAAGTATTTTAAAATTATGAACAAGGTCTTACTATCTTTTGCTCACAGTAGTACCCTGTTCAGGGTATAAATATATATAATTACGTATATAAATATCATATATATTGGGCCGTCGAAAAACTATTTTTGTATTTTGTCAATAGATGTCGTTGCAGTCGTATACCTCCAGTGCTGCCAATCATATTGTGTCATACCATAAATAAAAATAAGTTACAGCTGTTCAAAAATAAGTGAAAATATTGAAGAAATTTGCTAAATTGAAATTTTTGTATAAAATATGGAAGAATACTACGCAAGCCACCAATGAAATTTATTAAGTTTACGGAGACGATGCATTGATGGAATAATGATTCTAGCGGAAAAATGGCAAAAAGTGGTTGACCAATGTACAATTTTGGTTTGTTTATTTATTTATTAATAAAATAATAAATTGGAGTTTGATTAGAAATACGAAAAAACTTTTTCGACTATCAATATTTTTTATAAATAGTTATGCTTAAGCGTTCAATCGAACTCATTAGTCATGTAAACTAAGATCAACTCTAATATTTTTAAGTACAACAACAAGCGCTGAAGTCTCAATATCGAATATTTTAAAAAAGAAATCCACTTGGACCTTTTTTAACTGGATAATAGAGAAAAAAAGTCTTCTGTCAATTGCCCGAGAGAAACGTTAGCAAAATACGATGGCGGTACTTCGAAACACGTGAGAGTTGATTAATCGCAGATTTGCGCAAGTAAACAGCAGTCGATAGTATGTTTTAAGATGAACCGAAGCACAGAACAACGCAGAACAGTAAATTCTGAGTGCTAAAAATCCATCAGGGTCAAGTAGCATTTTTGAGTCAAGACTTTCTCCGTAATTACCTGGATGAGTTTTTGGATAATTTTGATATTTCGAAGAATAGAGAGTGATGAAATATTACTGCTAGTTCTTAAAAAAGAAACGCTCATAAAAGGTGTTTTATTATAATAAAATATATGTTTTTCACATTTGACCCTCTGTTTGTTCCTTCTCATCTCTATTTTTATACCCTGAACAGGGTATACTAAGTTTGCCACGAAGTTTGTAACACCCAGAAGAAAGCGTCGGAGACCCTATAAAATATATATATAAATGATCAGTATGTTGAGCAGAGTCGATTTAGCCATGTCCGTCTGTCTGTCCGTCTGTATATATACGAACTAGTCCCTCAGTTTTTAATGCGTTTTGAAATTTTGTAAACGTCATTTTCTCTTCAAGAATGATCGGAATCAAATGCTTGCATGGGAAACTTCCTCATTTGACGATATATGTATCTTCACGAAATTTGGTATGAGTTATTGTTCATAGAAATAATGTAATATCCGAAGAAATTGTTCAGATCGGATTACTATAGCATATAGCTTCCATACAAACTGGACACATAGTTACTAAATAAATGCACCTGTGAGGGGTATATTAGATACAAATATATCTAAAATCGATCTAATATCTAGGGCAACAAACGCTATTCCCCGTACCTCCTGATGTTTTAGAAACTATCAAGCCAATTTATGAAGAAGTCTGTAATTTACTCTCAAGATGCGCAGGTGTATTGCAGGCATTGACGGTGTATTAGATGCTGTTTCTTGCTAATTTTGGTTTGCTAAACCCGAAAATGATAGTAAAAATTTCTTAACACGTAGGACTTTTTTTGTTGTAGCTATTTACTAAAATAACAACTCAAGGGGGTATTCTACTCTAGAATTTTAAAAAATTTGATCTTTTCATATATTTAAAGTTTAGACCCTTAAGAACATATCCTCCAAAGGATTTTTAAAAATTAAAATTATTTTAAGAGCTACAGTTACTTTAGTGACGCAGTACCTAGCCCGGTTCGGCCGTATCGAATTTTTTAAACGCGTTTTTCTTGAAACTACTTTTTTCCACACGGTACCGGCATTATCTCAAGTTCTATACAACCGATTTACTTGAAATTTTGTGTGGGCCTTCTTTATATAATCTTTTATCGTTCCTACCAGCATCGTGTCAAAATTTTTGTTTTAAATGTTTTAAAAAAATTCAGGAATTTAAAAAAAAAACGTAAAAAATGATTTTTATTTTCAGGCAGTCGTCATTTTCCATTTTTTTTTTTTCGTGTTCCCTGAAGAATTTCTTTTGTTTTTTTTTTTCAGACCACCAGAAGAGTCAGGATCAATGTCACTAGGATGCACGACTTTTTTTTACACCTGTCTCTACAACCCCCCGCCCCCCTCTAATTATTTTAATTTTTAATGTTTTTTGTAAAATTTTTTTTCTGTATTCTTAAGATATCAATAAAAACATCATAAAAAATGGATAGTAAAAATATGAATTGCCTTTTTTTTACGACACTTTAAAAATTACCTGAAATTCATGCTTCTAGAATAGAAATACCCCACAGATCTCTTAGCAAATTTGACATAACTTTTCCTTCTGATTTTTGAGTTAGTCAGCCTATTTTTCAAAATTTTTCATAATTTTGTTGAACCTTTCCACGATTCGCTTTCCAGAACAGTCATAACTTTTATAATATCTTTCAAAAATTGCTGAATCAAATATTCCATCTTTCAAGCTTTTCATATTAAGTTCTACAAATGTCACTAAAACAATCCATAATTTGACAAATTTTTTGTTATTCCTGAGTTCGGAATTTCTCCGCGTTTATTTTTAGAAAATAATTTTGATGTAGATGCTTCACCCTCTTATTCACATCCCTTGATAGACTTTTCTGATATCTGTGTATTTGGTGACATTATTTTGTCTGAATAGTCCATGGATATTAATTTTCAAATGAAAGGGAGATTTTCATTGAGTAAAACAGGACATTTTGTGGACTCGGGATTTTTCGCACATTTTCGGTACGGAGCTTGAGTGGAAATCAAATGATGTTTGTATGCTTGAAAAAAGTGAGCAGAACCTTCATCATGACTGGGAAAATAAATTTTATTGCTAACAGGCCGACTAATGATAAAATTAAATATATATATTAATCATAAAAATAAGAGCAAATTCAATACTTTCATGAAGAAATTTGTAATCTGGTGATCTGAAAATATCAAAATTTGCCAGCATATCAAGAGCAACAAAATGTATTTCTTCTGATTTATAGAGGTATGTAATCGTAAGTATAAATATGTTAGCAAACTCTCAACGCGTTGAACCGGTCGCTTACAACAGCTGCTAACTACCATCTCTCGAACGATCCACATTGTTAATTTTCAAATAACTCGAAAAATATTTTTTCTGGGAATATTGTACCTTAAGAAAATGCAAAAAAAAACCTTTTATTTGAAAGTTCTGCCTACCGCTAACCCTTTTGTGATTTTTAGATAATTTATGCATCAACATATTTTTTTACTTATGGGTATCAATATTGTTAACCGATTTGCGATAGGCCTTTAAAACTGTACTCTATAGAAATCCTTCTCAAACCAATTTACTTGAAGTCTCTATCGCATTTATTTTCTCACTTCAAACCAATAAATATATTTTTTAAATACATTTTCAAAACATTTTCTAAAAATTTAAGTTTTAATATTTTTTATCTTATTTAATTTTTTACCTTCCAAGTTTTATTAATTCGGCCGATTAATATTTCGTTGTTATTTTATTTAATTTTTAAAATAAATCATGAAAAATTAGTGCAAAAAGATTGTGGTCCAACCATATTGGCCGGGCTGGTAGTGGCATTTCACTCCGGTACGCTATCCCACTACTGCCTACCACGGGAACTCTTGGCTGCTGGTTTTCACCCCTGGCCCGGTTCATCCCTCCTTAGCCAACCTGAATGCCAAGGACTCCTCCATGGCACCCATATTGATGGCAAGCTTAGTGCGGACGTTCCGTCAACATGAACTGGTCCACCACACAGAACTCCCGGCCTCAGGCCATTCCACAACCCGACCTCACAGAAGCGTGATTACAGAAGATGCCAACCTTCCAGTCGAAATATTAGTATCAGTAGCGAAATAACCAACTTGTACATTATTTTTGTTGTTACATTTATCTACCTACCCACTTAACATGCAGAGCGCATTAGTTGAAGTAACTTATCGCTGCCACCCAAGAGAGTTGCTACAGCGAGTGACTAAAGTCAAATGAATAAATTTCTAAAATAATTACAAAATAAAATTATGTTATATTATTTCCACGTTTTAAGAAAAAAAATTTATAAATAAATAGAAAATATATCGCTTCTGGATTCGAACTCAGTACATTTTTTTACGATGTGGCTAAAATTATTTTTAAAATTTTGCGTAGCTATTTTTTTTATAAAAAAAAAATTAATTATATAATAAATTTATTAAGTTATTAAAGTATACTATTCTTGAGAGCTAAAATTAAACATAACTGAGCTGGGAATCGAACCACGGAACTTTGATCCACTTAATTCAGTAGCATTATGTCAGGGGTAAAAAATTTAATCGAGCAACACTGCCGAGCTTCTTTGTTAGTAAAAGTTGACAGTAGATGTCGCAAAGCAATTTCGGTGCATCTTCCAACGTATTAAAGCAGTAAAATATTCCTAAAAACTTAACCACTTCACTTAAATATTTTTGTGAATATTCAACCAAACTGTTTTGAATTGTTAGTGTAAGCTTTAATATTTAAAATTGTAATCATCGCTTTGCTCGGAAGTACAATCGCTTGGAGAGCGCCACCTACCGTGCACACCAGGCGTTTCAGACATTCATTCAGCATATGTAGGCAATAAAAGTGCCGTTATGATGACTGGAAGGTTGGCATCTTCTGTAATCACGCTTCTGTGAGGTCGGGTTGTGGAATGGCCTGAGGCCGGGAGTTCTGTGTGGTGGACCAGTTCATGTTGACGGAACGTCCGCACTAAGCTTGCCATCAATATGGGTGCCATGGAGGAGTCCTTGGCATTCAGGTTGGCTAAGGAGGGATGAACCGGGCCAGGGGTGAAAACCAGCAGCCAAGAGTTCCCGTGGTAGGCAGTAGTGGGATAGCGTACCGGAGTGAAATGCCACTACCAGCCCGGCCAATACGGTTGGACCACAATCTTTTGCAGAATATTTTTTAATTAATTTGGTACAATTAGAAATTATTTTGGGTGTTTGCTTCTTAATTTTTACCCTAAAATCCGCTAACTCAGCTGTCAGTAAGCCTGTTTAAATACTTTTCGAAAATTCCCACTAAAGAGGGTTATCGATTTTAATACAAAAAAACATTGATACTGAAATCAGATAATACATATTTTATGAATTAATTATTTAACATTAATAACAATAGTTTAATTTTTAAATTCGTACACTTTATTTACCAAATATTCTCTATACCTTTGGTGTAATATTTATGTATATTGTTGACAGATAAATATTTAAAAAATTATAACAGTGGTTTTTTAATTGGCCACTCTACTTCGCGCAGTTGGCGGATATTATTTGCCGGTAAAATGCGACACTGCACCTCCAATATGGAAGGAAATACTACAGGTGACAATGCAGATTTCGGCGGTTAGACGCGTTCTAAAACAGGAAGACGATTTTTCTTTGAGCGAATTGAAATGGATCCTTTGGACGTGGAACTGCGTAATCTGCACGGTGAAGTTTCGCCCGAAAGCAATATAAATAAATCATTCGACATAAATGGAAACACTGACGATATCGATAAAGCGTTAATCCAGTACGTAACCACCGGTAGTAGGTTGCTTTTTGTGGAGCGCGAGGAGACCTGGAACGAGTTCCATGCAACGCATTTATATAACACCGAAGAATTCAGTGAATATACCATAGAACAACTGTATGATCATTTCCAACGAAAAGTTTTACCGAATATCAATACTTACGAATTGACGCCAATACAAAAACAAATGTTGAAATTATTGGATTTACATCCAGAATACGAACGGATACCCACTGGCTATACACGCATGTCCGCCGATCGACGGATTGGCTTTAATCGATTACCAAAAGAAGGCGACGATTTTTTATTGATCAAACAACCGCATCAGTTGCGCCAGCTGGTAAGTAGAACACCAAATTTTTAGACTATATGGTATTTTATATATGTATGTATATATTTATATTTATTTGAATAGTTGAAAGAATTTCCCGCCACCGACACAGAATTCGATGGGAATAAAGAATTCGATTTAACGAAGCCAGCAGACGAGCCAACTCACACCCTACTGTTGCGTTGTCCTTATGAGCGTCAGGGTACCGGTTACGATTTCAAGTTTACAAAAGAAAATGCTGCACTACTGTCAGCTGCCCTGTCCAATGACTTCGAATTATCCGGACGAACATTGCTGGAACCAAAAGAACTGCACAAGCGTTTGCGAGAGGCAAAGCGGAACTTCGAGCAACACGCACGTATGCCCGAAAACTGTGTAGAAGCAGATAAATTAGTCGAAAAAGTTAAAAAGCTTAAGACTTTGCGTGAAGCTGTAGTGGATGTAGTGGCCAATAGATTTTAATATATCAAACCCTTCATACCATACTTCGGATTAGATAAACCATTGAGAACTCGAATAAAATGAATTTATATTGTGAACGTTTAATGTATATTGTAGTAGTTCTAGTTCTAGCATACTCTATATTGAAAAGGGAGAACGTTTACACCGGTATAGATAATTGTTTGACAACAGCATTCAGCACTTCTGGTGTCTTGAAGCACCAATTCTTAATGTGTTTGCTAACCCGACACCAGGCCTCACCATGTTTCGGTTCTGCAGCTATGCAGCGCTCCAACACCTCTTTCTGTTGCTCTTCCGTGCCATGCAGTAGTTCAAACTTGTAGAAGTACGCCCAGGCATCACCAAGATCGGGATCGATTTTAACCTTAAAAGAAAGAGAACAAAAATTTAAATATTGAAATTATTATCTAAAATGGTTCCATAACTTACCGTACGGTTAAACCAGTCACGGCACTTCGTAAATTTATGTTCCGACCAGAACAACTTTGAGACAGCCAATAGCACATGTGGATCGTGTTCGCATTTTTTGAGTGCATCGACCGATTTCGTCTTTCGCTGCGGCTTGGATTCCATAAAAATTGCTTCCGCCCACAATTCTCCCGCATTTGGACATTCCTGCAGAGCACGAGCCATCATTGTGCTCGCGATTTCATTGAGACCGGCGCGAAGTTCAATACGTATTGCTTCTAACCACAGTGCTGCAGTCTTAGGGTTACGTAAGCGGCCTCGTTCTAATATTGAACGCGCTTTGGTTAGCGTGCCCTTTCGTTCTTCTAGTGTAGCCGATAGCACCCATAGCGGTATGGATGTTGGACATTTTTTAATGCCTTGATTGTAAGTCTCCGCAGCTTCATCCAAATGATTCTGTTGTTCTTCGATTTGTCCTTTCATCATCCATAGCTTCGGAAAGTCGGGGAATACCTTTACGGCTTCATCAAGTAAACGCAAAGCATCTTCCAAATTATCTAGAGCCCATTCCAAGCGGGCAGATTTCATCATAACACGCGGAGTTGGTGCTGATGACCGCGCCTTAGCTAACAGACGTCGTGCACGTTCGTATTCCTCATTCTCCGACTCCAATTTGACAGCAGCCAACCAAATGTCTTCGGAATTCGGATTTGCTTGAAAAGCTAGAGACAATATGCGTCGAGCCGCTGGTACATCTCCAGCAAGCCACTTGGATTTGGCACCCATTAACCAAAGTACCTCCGATTTTGGACAGTGAGCCACGGCGCGCTGAAGCAAAGCCTCCAACGATTCGCGGGTGCCATGATTCTTCTCGAAGTAAGCAGCGCGTAACCAAATACTCTTCTTTGAGGGAAACACTTGTAGAGCATGCGCGTAGACAGCGCGAGCACACTCGAAAGCATTTTCCTTCGCACACTGTATATAAAGAGAGAAAAGCAAATAGGTTATGCTCGGCAAGTTGCTTGTAAAACTATTGATACTTACAAATTCAGCGTCGTCAATCCAAGTTTGCTTACGATCCTCCTCCTCAACGCCTATACCAATAACAGCTTTTACGATGGCCTGGCAACAGTGCACAGCACCAGACTTTTCCGCCTCAATGGCTTCCTGGAACCAATGTTCACGGTTGATCTCAACGCCATTAGCGGCAAGCGAAGCCAAGGAACGGTCGATGATTTTCTCAACCATGTGTATATTACCGTTAGCTTCCTCAAGTTTAGCGGCCGTAGTCCAGATTTGTCGATCGGTTGGTATATTTTCACGTGCTTTGTTCAATACTTTACGGGCATTTTCGTAGGTTTCTAAACGTGCCAAGGCTAACCACAGCTCCACGCTGGTGTTGCAACATTCCACAGCACGTGACAAAAGAATACGCGCATCATCGGGATTTTCCAACTCTACAGCGGCCTTCCAAAGACGTACCGAGTTGGGAATATGTTCAAGTGCTTTGCGAAAAACGCGCCTTTTTGCTTTTGTCTCGGTTTCCAAATCGGCAGCTTTGATCCAAATTCGCACCGAGGTAGGAATGTGTCGTGCAGCTTGTGCAATTACCGCTTTAGCCGTGTCTGGTGGCTGCAAACGTGCTGCTTCCAACCATAAATCTTCTGATTGTGGATTAATTTCACAGCCACGCATAATCAGATTTCTGGCCATTTGCACTTTACCAGTGACTTCTTCTAAACGAGCCGAGGCTATCCAAGCGGGAGGATGATTGGGATTGGTTTCGCGCACACTTTTCAGCAGCAAACGTGCTTTCTTGATGTCATTTATGTCGCCACCGTAAGTTGGTATCATACTCTGCAAGTCAGTAAGATAACCTTTGGGGTCGACAACAGTTTGTCCCGTCACAGAGTCTGACACTTGTGACAGCTTAACATTCATTAACGTATTACGTGCCTGACCGATCTTCCGTAAATCTAAATCACCGGTTGGAGTAAGCATACCGGGTGTGGCTACACCAGGTACCATCGATGCTAAGCCTGAGGAGGGATCGATTGTCGACTGTGCTTCGCCGCCGAGATTACGTGATAGCACACTATCCGGAAGTGGCGTAAACTTTTCTGCACGTGGATTGCGCTGTTTGCGATTACGACTATCGCCCACTTCGGGTATGGTTGACCACTCTTCAGCGGTGACATTAGCTAAAGAACGTTTCAAATCCGAAAACTGTTGTTGAATTTTTGGCCTGAAAAATAATTTACATTAGTGAAACAAATTTCACTAAAAAAACGAATTCTTACTTACCTCTCTTGACGATAACGCTCTAAATCTTCGCGCATACGTCGGTCTCTATATTCTTTACGCTTCTCGTCCATACGTTTATCTATTGAGTCGTATATTTGATCGGCCTCTTCATCATCTTTGTCGTACGGATCTTTGGAGAACAACGAACCACTATAGCCGCTAAATTCATCGTAATTGGAATCGTTCAAGTCTTCATCTTCCTCCTCCTCTTCTTCTTTCTTTTTACGTTTTGCAGCCGGTGGTGCGTGTCGATCATCTGAGACATCGTTAGCATCGCGAGCAGGACCAATGTCAGAACGTGTGGTGAAACCAGTAGCACTTTTAAAATAGAAAGAAAGGAATAAAATTTCATAATTGTTTGGAATTAATTGTTTTTAAATCAACTTACCCTCTGCCAACACCAGCGACGTAGCCAAGCGGAGCCGGCACGCCAAGAAAATGTTTCTTGTTGCGATTCGCGATTACCGCTGCTGTTATATTCGACATTATCTTTAACTTACAGTTTCGACTTATATAGATTTATATATACACTAATATATGTAGTTTTAGAGGAAAACTATCAAACCGATTTTGTAATTATTTATGCTTTGTAAACGTTTGCTGAACACTCATCTCTTTTGCGAACTGTCATCAACAGCTGTTGTCTGTCACTAAACGGCAGTACCATCTAACGGGAACAAAACGCATTCATGAAGTAGGGCGCCCTCTAGGTGTGAATTTCTATGGGCAATAATATCCGAACGTAAGTACCGTTATATTTATATTAAAATGTTGAAAAGGTTTTGCAATTTACAAAGAAGAAAGATCTATCAACAGGCGATCCTTCCTCACTGCTCTCAGAATCTGATGAAGCCAAGTTCTTTTCTACACTTTCACAACCTATACTACTTATTCATCTCTCTCATTAGATGCATCTGTATTCAGAATTGTACAAATCTGCACTTGTTTGGGTTTCAGCAGCATCCGTAGCGCATGGCTTTGGAAGAATAAATCATCATATAAACAGACGACCTCGAGAATTGCTTTCAATCTTGTTTTTTCCTGAATGCTTTTCACTAGAAGACTTGATTACTCTTTCCTTTATCATAACTTTAAAAATAAACCTCGATATATTCTTAAAATTATGACTGTAAGGATCTGTTGATAAATCACAGATATTAGCCGTGAAAGCCTTCCGTGAAAAAGTCCGTTTATCGAAGGTATGACTCTGAGAGCTATGTATTTACGACTAAAATTATCTTATCGTTTACCGTTGTAAACCAATTTTTTCAGTAATATTATTATACTTTGTAAGGGTCCCTTTCTACCGCAACCAAATATTTACAGCTTCACTACCAGTGAGTTTTTTACTAAAACTCTTTACTAAAAATTAATAAATTACTTTCAAAACCGAATATTTTTTATATTCATTTAATCAAGTTCTAGCTCTTTAGCTAACTGTTGCGTGCGTTCCTTTAGCGCCTCTTGCATATCGGGTTCCAATCTCATAATTTCTACAGCTTCTTTCAGTAGCTCCATTGCTTCGGTGAGCTTTTCTTGAACATTTGCTTTGGTCAGCAAGCCTCTCTCAAATTCGCGTTTTGCTTGCACCACTAACGCTTCCTGCAGATCGAGCAAGAGGTTACCGCGGAATATGCTCCAACCACCGTCGAGTATTTCCGCCACTTCCAGGAGCTCCTGGCATAGTTCAACTTTTCGCTTTACAGCCGCATCATTCATTTCTAAGGATAGAGTTTATGAGGTGAGTTTATTTAACAAGTTCAACAGTGAAATGGACTAACCGTGCATTTGGAATCCGGGCGCATTTCCGTACAGTTGAGTGAGTGCGTATTTGACTTGCAACACATGCGTATTTTTCTCGTGCAATGTGTCGCGATAACGGTGTAGGAACTCTTCAAAGGCGCGTGGTGACATTTTGTTTAATGATTCGATCTCCTTCAGCATGGCGCCGTTGCCCCAATTAATCTGTTTGGCAGGTATTTCGTGTGGGCAGAGCTGACACTTCCACAAAGCGCCATTGTCCAGCGGGTCGGTGGATATTATCTGCAATGAATATTTATATGTAATTCGCTGGATTGACAATTTAAAACTACAACTAACCTTGCCGACTTTGCATCGACTGCATAAGATGGCGCCCGCGAATGTGCCCAACTCTTCGGGGTCCTTGCAGCGCGCACAAGTGCACTCGAAACACTTCGCCTGCGAGAGATGTTGCCGACGCATGAGCGTAGACTTTAGCGGTTGCGTATAGGAGGTCGCAATAATTTCGCCCTTCGCGATCTTCTGCTTCGCTATGAAAAGAATCTGCATTTGATCGTCGAAGGTGTGGCGCGCATTCGAAACACAATCGTGCGAGATCATCGCCGCGTTTGTATAGATCGCGCGCAGTTTCTGCCCTGCTGCCGCTTGACGCACCTCAAAAGTGTTAGTGTCCAAGCGCGCGGCGACACGTAAGACCTCGTCATCACTCCACTCGCTGAAACCCATGATCGTCTTGATAAACGTTAACAAATTCGCGCTGAGTATCCTATAGAGCGGCGTATTCATGCGCTCGTTGAGATGATCTTCCAGCTGGGCGAATCGCGCGAAGGCTTCGGGATTTTTATTGCGCAGCAAAATACAACGCAGCGGTAGAATGACACAGTAGGCAGACTCCTTTTTACCTGTCCCTTCTTTAGTAGGATCGAAATCGATCTTGGCCTTGAATTTGCGCGCCGACATCAGCTCGCATTCGTCAATGTGATGGGAGGAATTTTCACACTGCGGTCCGCACAAGGGCCATGAGCAGCGGCTGCATTTGTAGAAATTCTTTTGTGGCGGTACTGGATTAGGCAATGAGCGGTGACAACCCAAACATGTGGGCGCACTAGCCACCTTGGGTCCATAGATGAAAGGCTTCTCACGTAAGAAAATCTCACCTTTTTTAATGTCACGCGTGGCCCGTAAATGACGACCCAGAATATCGTTTGTGGCGATCTAAAAAATAAAATGAATTGCGGCGTTATTATTATTCTTTATTCTAAATTTCTCGAGAAGGTTTTTAAAGGATTCATAAAAAAAGGATTCACAAATCGGTACAAAAAAGCATCATAATCTCTAAAATTTATTCTAACTGGAGAAACCCTACTACAGCTTAGAATTCGCTCCGGTCGTCTAGGTCACCATTCATGACTACCCAGTGTAGTCTCTGATATTTGTCAGAAAAAAGAAACAATTCAGAAAACAGTAAAAATCACTTTTTTAGACTTCTTAGCTAAATGGTGACCTATGATATGAGAGGTATAATCAAATCATAGGTCACCATTTAGCTAAGAAGTCTAAAAAAGTGATTATTACTTTTTCTTTCCAACTTTGTTATCTAGTTATCAAAGGCCCTTTGAGCCTGTTGGATTACTTTTATACATACTACTATGAGCGAAAAGTGGTAAAATTTTGTTCATAACTTTGAAATTCTTTAATTCTGTGTCGTCCCCTTCAAAGTAATCCCTCTTGCCCCAGTACACTTGGGCAAACTTTTTTTCGAATTCTCGAAAGATTTGTTAAAGTCAATTTCCAGTATAGTCTTCAATGCGCGTAGCTATTCACGTTTAATGTCTTAAATTGACTCAGAACGGTTACCTTGGAGCGGTCGTTTAAGTTTGCTGAATGGCCAAAAGTCACACAGAGTTAAATCACCCAAATACGGAGGTTGCGGCACGATATTGGTTGAAGACTTGGCGAGAAACTCCCAAAGAATCAATGCACTATGCGATGGGCCAATAATTCCGACCTCTTTTTACGAATAAGTTCGCCCAAACGACGCATAACTTGTTGACAGTTTGGCCGGTCGGAAGAACTGTCAACATAACCATGATTTTTGACATACTTTGACGTGGTTGTTTTTTGCTTCGGCAAAGCATAGATCTAAGACTCATCGCCAGTAATAATACCCTTCATGACATCCTGGTAGAGGAATAGCATTGTTTCACAGACGTTAACGCCACGCTGGTTTTCTAAAAAGTCTAGTAATTTTAGAAGCAATCGTCCTTTCACTTTTCTTAGGCCCAAATGATCTTTTAAAATGATTTCCAATGATCTTTCCGATATTCCAACGATGCCAGTAAGATCTTTGACTGTTAATTTTCGTTCTCAAGCACCAATTCCTTTATTTTATTGGCGTGTTAATCATCAGTTGATGTTAATGGCCGTCATGAACGTGGCTCATCGGCAACGCATTCTCGACCCCCTTTTAATAATTTGTACCAATCAGAATCACTTGCTCGCGACAAACAATTTTCACCGAAGGCCTTTTCCAAAATTCTCAACGTTTTGGCACCAGAAATTGAGTTCGTACACAGAATTTAATGGAACTTCTTTGCTGAATAGTTTCGCTCATCGTTAAAAACGCCGCTTGCAATTTATGTACCTCAGAAAGCCAACCGTATACTAAACAATAATGATTATTTTGATGTGACATTTGGTTCGATGTCTCTGACAATAGTTCGATGAATCGGTTTTCACGCTAAATTTAAAGAAAAAGTTTTATTCCCGGTTTCACAGTCCAATCTTATGTAAGTTGCGGGTAAGATGAAACAGAACAAGGAAGGAAGGACTAAGTGCGTGTGTCACCGAACATTTTATACTCTCGCATGATAAAGTGATAATCGAGATTTCATTTTACGTCATTTACATATTTTTGAATATTTCAGAATTTGCATCAGATGAAGAATAATAAAAATAGCGTTATATTGTGAAAACAAGGCGTGGTTTGAACCGATTTCACCCCATATTTCGTACATGTCATCAGGATGTTGAAAATTTATATACCGAATTTCATTGAAATGGTCTAGTAGTTTAAATATTTGGTTTTTGGTCCATATGTGACCACGCCCATTTTCAATTTTAAATAAAAAAGCCTGGGTGCAGCTTCCTTTGCAATTTCTTCCGTAAAAATCTGTTTCTGACGTTTTTTTTGTTAGTCCGTTAACGCACTTTTAGTGATTTTCAACATAACCTTTGTATGGGAGGTGGGCGTGGTTATTATCCGATTTCTTCCATTTTTGAACTGTATAAAATGCCTGAAGAAAACGACTCTTTATTTGAGTTTGGTTTGACATACTTTATAGATAGTTTCATTTAAATGATACCGTACAAAAAACTTAGTGGTCCATTCGGAAAGTCCAATCAAAAAAATTGCGTGAATGGGCCCTAATGGCGATCCTTTTTGTGCCAAATTTTGTTCAATATCTTTATTTATGGCTTAGTTATGACACTTTATAGGTTTTCGGTTTCCGCCATTTTGTGGGCGTGGCAACTGAAGCCGTTCAAGATTTTGCCCATCTTCGAACTTAACCTTCTGGTATGGGACGCTGGTGGAATACGTGTACCGTAGTTTCATCATGATATCTGTTTTACTCAACGTTACATGGCGATCGCTATCGTTTGCACGGACGAAGACGAACGGACAGTTTCAACAAGACGGACGGACAGACAGACATCCGGATTTCGACTCTACTCGTCACCCTGATCACTTTGGTATACATAACCCTATATCTGACTCTTTTAGTTTTAGGACTTACAAACAACCGTTCTGTGAACAAAACTATAATATTCCCTTGGAAGACAACATTTCCGCAGACATTGTTGCGAAAGTATAAAAATAATGACTTTTTACAGTTCATACATTTAAGTTATGCTTCAAAAAGTACTGAAATTGGGAGACTTAAGCAGGGCTTAAGTAACATCTGATTTTTGTTTTGAATTGTTTTGAGTTTTTAGTTATTTCTCAAAAAAAGAATAATAAGAAATAAGAAATTATTTTTGTGAAAACATATGGAATCGGATTGGGATTTCCACCAGTTCCAATAGGTGCTCCGACTCGCTAGCGGTGAAATTCGGGGTTCTTTTGTTGTTTTCATGTATTTTCGATACAACTTTCATCGAAAATTTATGTATTGTCTGTTATAGTTTAAATATTTGAAACATATTTTTATGGATGACATTTGTGAAACATATGTATGTATGTTGCCCATACCGTTGCCATATATCATAATAAAATAATAAATAAACATTAAGTATGCGATAACAACGTAACCTACTCTCTTTGCAAACCAATCTCTTTCCATGATACAAGTTGATAATATCCTTAAAACATATAGTTGCAAAACCATGTCTGTATTATAATATGGTACAACAGCAATATGTAAGTATGTATGTACATGTGCATTTTCGTTTTCCCCTGAATTGCGCGCGATTCTTTTCGCGGACACCTGTTGCCTCATTTTCTTCGTTTGTAAACAAAGTTGCGGTAAATATTTACAGCAAAGCTTTTTCTTTTTCTCTATGCTCAGTTGCTTCGCTATTTTTATCTATTTTCTCTGTGCTTCGCTCATTATCTTTTTATGTTGCATCAACATGCGGCATCAATGACCACCTGCAAATTGTCTGGCCCTAGGTTAATCACCTCCTTTGCAACAACGAAATTTGTCTGCGTGCCAAAAAATCTAAATTAAAACAATTTGAAAAAAACTTTACATATTTGCTACGGACAAAATTTATTGCCAATTTCTTGTTGCATACGGGAAGCACGGTTTGCTGGGTTTACTATTAAGGTGTTGCACTATTATAGAGCGTCGAAAAATCGCCAAATTTCAGTTGGGGCTAATGTGAAATAAAGTCTTCAAACTTGATGTTTTGGAAATTTCAGAGCGGTGTAGACTCATAGCGAGGTTCAAGGAATGATTCCTGTCACGGAAATCACTGAGCTCCCATTTTTAATTTTGAAGCATAGGTCGAAAAGCCTCTTGAATCACCAAGCGTTTGGAGCCTATCACAAATCTGTTCAGGCGACAAATATCCAACTCACCCGGTTCTTCGAAGGTCTGACATCCAACAGCAACTCAATCTAGCAAAAACAGACTAATTGAGAAGAAAATATTGAGATATTTCCATCTCGCCTTTTTCTAGTCAACTTTTACAACTGGCCTCTATCAAAATTTTTGTCCACTACATATTTTTCCAAAGGGTAGTCTCGGATTAAAACCGCCAAAAGTTCGATACTGGCTGGAGCAAGTAGTTTAATGAATCTCTTGTGTATGACTATGGGCCAGCGGGATCTCGCTGCCTCGCACGTGTGCTCGTAGTTGACAGTGCTCACCCAGCTCCCGCGAAGCCCAGGCGAGTTTTGTATGGCTATACCGTAGGAGTACTCATTCCGAATTTGATTCCATTCAAACGAGAGTAGTGATGACTACCGTAGTGGTTAGCGTAATCTCATATCACTCCGCGGAACTTGCCTTTCATCTGAGCCTCCAACCAAGTAAAAAAAAAATGGTTTTTTGTATCAACAGCGATCTTCGAAGCGTACGAAGTAAGCGAAGCGAACTTTCAATTGTAAGTCCGCCATTAATCAGGCGACCAGAGCAAAAGACTTTCAAAAGCAATCTTATTGAGAAGACCCGTACATATGCTGATGTTGCTATGTTAACCAAACTTGCAAGATTTTTTGTTTTGAAAGGTTTCTATTTTAGTGAAACATTTCTGTGTAAATAATTGTCTTTCTAACCCGAATCACTTTTGTTCACCTCATAACACTTGCACTCCGCCTTGTGCCCCTTCTTCCAATGTATGATCTGGTGCTCTTTGCCGCAATAGACCACATTTCGGCAGCCACCGCACTTCTGTGACGCCGCCACTCCACAAACTGCGCAATTTCCAGGATTAGTCATATCTTCACTGTCTTCTTTTTAGTTTCCGTTAGATTGGCGACTCCCGATTTTATAAACAAAACGTTTTATGTTATTAATCAAATAATATTGCAGAACACACGCGACGATCGAGTGGAACTTTTGAAAATTTTCGGTTTGCGTAATCGCCAGTCATGCCACGACTGGTCGAACAAATAAATTTGAGAATCAACGGCAGCGCAGATCCGACCGAATTCAATAAATTTCGTCTGCACATACAAATCTGCATACTTAGCTGCCGAAATTTCCGCCCATTAGAATGAAAATGACCGAGGTAGGTATACCACATGCAATCTCACTGCAAAGCGCATCGGGGCGATTTGAGCGCTGTCATTTGAGGGCGACACGCGAAGTGCGCGCACATTTGATGCTGAGCGCGAGAATTGTTTAGCGTGCCAAGGCGCTGACGGCATAGCGTATAGGGAGACGTGTTGTACGTGACAACTTTTCGTTAACGTCGAATATATATTTGTGTATGGGTTTGCATTTGAATAAATCACATTCGTACGACAAGCCTCTTCTTGTTAGAACAGCGCTATTGTTTGTACTCCGTGTTCTTTTAGTACTTTATTTATAGATTTTCTCAGATCTTTCATTAGCTTCTTGGATGTTGTCTACGCGCTGAGCATCTTACGTATAAATATTTTGGTCAACAAGGGGGGCGTGTCGCTTGGTAAAAAACAACATATGCCGTATTAGCTCATTCGTATTCTTGTGAAACTGTAAACATAAATTAGACGGGTTGTCTGAAAAGTTTTGATATCTTAAACAAGGAAGTACATTGACTTTGGCAACACCGGTGCTATAATACCTTTCACAAGTGCATAAAATGGTATTTAAAAAAATTGTTTTTATTTTGATCGATCAGTTTGAGTGGCGGCTCTTCGCAGGTTGCCTTTTATATTCGGGATTTGGCAAGTCTAGTACTGCAAATCGGGAAACTCATAACTTTATCGTTAAGTTTGAAGTTTTTGATTTTACATCGGTGGTCACATTCAAACATTTTACTTTTACAATATTAAAGGCAATTAAAAACGTTGGTTTTTGTTTCATAAATATGTATATATGTATGCGTATACTTTCCTCGCATGTTTTGCTCGCTGGGAAGTCAGAAAGCAACTGGCAACTGGCTGACCTACTCTACGGTTTAATAATTGTTGTAAAACACATGTACATATGTACATTTAAAGCTCGCTCAGAGAGTGCCCGCAGATTATGGTCTACTGATCATTGTTATCCATACTTCGAACGATATTTGTACATTAAGTACAGTACTTAAAATATTCAAAAAAAAAAAAAAATCACGCCCATTTTCGACCGATTATTTTTTACAACTTTCGGCGTGGATTATCTCAGCAACAGTGCATCGATGAACTTAATTCAGTTTTTGGTGATGAAGCTTCATCGAGGATCGGTGTTTATTGATGGTAATCCAGTCGAGGTCGCAGATCACTACACGAATTTCGTGAATGTCGTCCAAAATCAGTTCTTGCTCCGGAAACTATTGATGTTGTGCGCAAACTGATATTGCTAAATACATATACATATATATAGTTCTATTTATCCATTTTCAATTAATATTTATCATAAATAAACGCAGTAATGTTCCATTACAATTGCTTGGTAGTAGTTGACGCTTTTTAATACTGTGGTCTGCCCCAGTGACGCAGAGTTGAAAACCGTAATAACACAAAAAGTTTGAATTTGACAAAACTTCAACTAATTTTTTTTGGCGGTTCGAGTTGAAAACCAAAATGCCGAATTTCTAAACTTTAACCAAAATGCAGTTTTGTTGAAAACCGTAATAGGTGCCTTAGCGATATGATTATATATTACAATTTCGCACTGGTGTCCAATGCAGAGTCATCTGAGAAGACTGCACCAGCAGAACCAAGTTCAAAGCATGGAAAAAGTCAACAGTCATCTGGCCAAATTGAAATGGCAAAATCATTGTCCGCGACTGTTATAGCTTTATTGGAGCTTTAGAAGCACAAAAACTAGAGCAGAAGCATAAAGAAAATCGATGTACAAATATGATTATTAGTAAAAATTCAACTCTGGGGCCATAATAGGAGCTTTATAATATCTTTAATCTTTTCTCAAGTTGAAAAAAAAAATAATTTTTCGTTAATTTATTCAATCACACAGACCCAGTGATGAATTTGAATAAATTTCTTTATTTTTGAAGGTAAGGTTCATTGAAATTAGAGATTAAAGAGTGTCCTTTTTCAATGTTTCTTTGTAAAATACTTATTTTTCTAAAACCAACTTCATTTAAAAAAAAATTTAATTATTTCAGTTCGTAGTTTGTGCGCTACCATTTGGAAACTCTATAGGAGGATGAAGCCATGTGCAGAAGTTCACGTAAGTGAGGAAAGTTCCTTGAGCGCCATTCACTTGGGAGTAGCGATAAACGATTCTTTTACATATGACTCAAGTAGCTCGCGTCTTCCGGTCTTAAACCAAGTATCCTCTGGATAACCAAAAAACATCCGTTTGAAGGCGAGCTAAAGTGAGAAGGCGAAACATCCCTCCCCGGGGTTGTGCGCTGAGTTTGGGACCCGCCACGTAAGAAATACCCCCAATGGAAAGGACGCGCCGATGGAAGAGAAGGACGATATGGTCAATAATATCTTCTATAAGCGCTTGGAGCGCACCTATGATGTTAAAATCGTGCTTGGCAACTTTAACGCCAGGGTGGGCAAAGAAGTTATCTTTGGCAGAACGGTCCGTAAATTCAGCATCCATGATGAGACATCCCCAAATGGGTTGAGGGTAGTCGACTTCGATTTTCTACTCGACTTGCAATCCTCTGAGAGCACTCATCAGCAACTCGGTATATGGGAACTGTGGGTGACATTTCAAGTTCCTTACGAACAGCTGCAAATGAAATCATTGGTTTTCGCAAAAGACAAAATAACAGTGTCCCAGTGGAGAGAAAACAGACTGTCTACCTCGCAACATTACAATCGACCACAATGCGCGCGGGATGGGATAGATACCAAGAGTTGAAAGGGGAAGCGAGACGCATTTACAGACAGAATAAGAGAAAGACTGAAATGCGTCAGTACGAAGAGCGATGTATTACTGGCCGAGCAATTCAAATAGGGTGGCGAATCGTCAATTTTAAAACCGCTTTCGACAGCCCTAAAAGGAGTTGCCTCTATGCCGCTATGTTTGAACTTGGTATCCTCGCAAAGCTAATACAGCTGTGTAAGCTGACGTAGAGCAATACCAAAACCTCCGTCAGGGTCGGGAAAAACCTCTTCGAGCCGTTCAATACCAAACGAGGTTTCTGAAAAGAGTCGTCTATCGTGCGACTTATTCAATCTACTCCTGGAGAAAAAAATCGAGCTGCAGACCCGAATAGAGAAGGACAATCTTCTATAAGAGTGTACAGCTGCTGCTGATATTGATATCATTGGATTCAACAACCGCGCCGTTAGTTCTGCATTCTCCAGAATGGATAAGGAAGCAAAGCAAATGGGTCTGGCAATGAACGAGGACAAGATGAAATATCGCCTGTTATCAAACAAAAAGTCGTCGCACTCGCAGCGACTAGGCTCCTACGTCACTGTTGACAGTCATAACTTCGAAATTGTAGATAATTTCTTCTATCTTGAAACCAGAATTAACACCAAAATCAACGTCAGCCCCGAAATCCAAGGCAGAATTAATCTTTGCCAATAGGTGCTACTTCGGACTGAGTAAGCAATTGAGAAGTAAAGTCCTCTCTCGACGAACAAAGACCAAACTCTATAAGTCACTCATTATTGGCACCAAACAGCGAAAAGGAAAAATAACTGACGCGCTGTTGTAAACTCGGCTATAACCGCGTAAGCGGTGGCCACGCCAATAAAGAAGAAGAAGATTAATATGATACTATTTGAAAACTCTCTATTATTCTGTAACAGTTGTAGTTAAAATAAATAAATGAAACATTTTTGTAGTTTTTTTTCTCACAATTCATTCAATAATTTATTGTATGTATTTCCATTGATACATATTTAAAAAAAATTCTCATTTTTTCAATAAATTCATAAATGGAAATCAGTCTTTTTCTATGTGTTTTAAGAAAAAATAATATAAAGGCATATATATAGTAGATGTATATATTAACAGAGTTGAACATATGTATCAGTAATTGTATGTATATGCGTAAAAATATATAATTTATATATAATAAATACATTGCTACAGTTATATTGAAGTATATTTAGAGAAAAATTGGCTATTAATAAAAAATAATAAATTCAGCGGTGATTGGTTGACGTAATACGAAGGTGGCACTGAAACTTAGCGCTAAAGTTTTGATTATACATAAGTATGTATGTGTATACCCGCTGTACTGTAAGAGTCAGTTGAAATTCTTTGCAAGCACTAAGCTTAAAGTAATCAAACTTTTTTACTGAAACGCGCAAAGCAATTGGTTGCCACATGGATTTAGCAAAGTAATTATAAGTATGTAAATATATTGTAATTTTTCAACTGCGTTAGCTTATGTACATATATTCATATGTATGTAACTGTTCTAGTGCTTTCTAGATTTCGGTTTTTTATTTGCTAATCAAGTACTATGAAACAATTTCAACTAGTTTTCGTTTTGTATGTTTTTTATGCAAGCGAAACATTTATATTATATTTGTTTGTATGTATGTATAAGAATTTGTATATGCATGTTTTTGTTTTTGTTTTACATATTTGTATTTTAGTTATATATACTTATTTGTCAGCAACATGAGCTTTTACCGTAACTTCGCACATTCAATCGGATAGTTGAATTAAATTTTTTAATGTTTTAGTATATTAAATATTATATAATAATTATACAATATATGAAATATTTTATAAATAATTTATACAGTTACATTAGTGTTTTTTACATTTGTATTTGTTACATGTATATATGTATAAATTTTTTTAGTGTTTGCTTGTGTGAGTGTTTGTTCATTATTTGTATGTATTTGTTGCTATCAATTCATTATGCATTTATTTTGTGCGCAATTGTGCTTTAGTTCGATTAATAAACTATTTTATTTGTATTTGCTTAGTTTTTAATTCTTAGCCTTTGTGATATAGTCCTCAGTGCTGCACGTAAATTCCTTAAATTTCCCAAGTACATATTTACAACAACAATAGTGTAGTTGTCTAGTTTATTTTAGCAATAAATAACATTTCTATTTAATTTATAATTACAGCTACAATAGTTACACATTTTTCATTTGTTATTTTTGTTTTTGTAAGCAACTGCCTTAATGATCAATATCCTTTTGTAGAAAATAATTTTTTTGTTTTGTATCTTTTGTTGTGTGGTTTCGAAAGCTTTTAACCAATGCTCGCAAATTCGAAAGAATCGAAATTTTTAATGAAAAACCTAAATAAAACTTTTAAAATCATGCAAAAGCTCGCAGTGTTGTGATTATATTATTATTATCATTAAATATCGGTAAATTATTGGTTTTTGCTATAAAAGCAACGCAATTTATTCTTACTACAGTGTTGTGCGCAAATTCATCGTCATCATTTGGTATCATTAACACTCAAAAGTATGCAATACAAATTTTGAAATGTTAATTACGATTTTAAGCATAAATTACCTAAACACAAATAAATTTAATTTTGGATCAAATATCATAAAATAAATCATAATTGAAAAAAAAGTTAAAGGCTACAATAAAAATCGTGACAAACGTGTTAAAAAGAGTGATAATAAAAAAATTTTGAATTTTTGCTTCAATTAATTTCAATTTAAATGCTGAAGTATAACTGAGCAAGAAAAACATTCGTTAAAGTATTTTCAAAAATTGTCAATTATTACGAATATTCAAAAAAGCTTTAAAAATTTTGCAGTGAAACTTGAAATTAAAAGATATAAGGCAGCTAAAATTTTGCCTAATTCTGCAGGGTAAATATTTTTCACAGCTTTCTAAAACTCAAAATTGGTTGCCAGCGTATTAACAGTGAAAACTAAAATATTTTAATGTTAAAATTTTGCACGATACTGTATGACAAAGTTTTTAAAGTGTTTTTGTGAACAAAAAATTTTGTAATTTCTGTAAGGTGTTGTTAATTAAGTAGTTAGCTAAGCCTTTTTCTTGTTGTAATGCACCCTCAATTTGCTGCGTTTAAAACAAATCCACTTTCGGCAGCCAACTTTGCGTCCCTACAGCATAAGCATTACATTTATAGCATACTTTTAGGCCTTTAAGCTTCGCATTTAACAGCAAGGCTAGTTGTGAGAAATTCGCTAAAGAATACTTGATAACATTCATATATATTACAGCTAAGCAACACTTAAACGCTGATTTGTTTTCTTATTATTTCTTATATACATATATTTTGTTTGTATACTATACTGTTTTAGTCTACCGCTGGTGGCTCAGTCAATGAGCCTAATCTCACTTATGTTTCTTGTTAATTTTTCTTAAATAAATTTATTTTAGTATTTCTCTTTTATTCGTCTTTTTCCTCAAAGTGATGATAGTGATGGTGTATGTGCTCGTGCACATAGCGGTGTATCAGCGACGATGCGCCGCCACTCGTATTGGCCGCGCTCGCACTGCCGCTCTCTTCGGTCTCTGCCTCCTCTTCATCCTCCACACCTTCCTCCGCATCCAACTCCTCGACTTCAGCCGCATCGCTTACGCGCAATGTCACATCCCGATCATCCACCGCGCTCTCCACAGCTTCAACAGCCACCAATTCAGTCTCATCGGTTATGTCCACCAATTTGGCGGTTGCTACATTGCTGTCTTGATTGACTGGCTCCACCGCAGCGTTAGCCGCTGCATTTGACTTCGGCGTTGAGTTTGCGGCAGCTTTGCAGGACGCGTAAAAGAGCGCCGTAGGCGCCTCGTTCACCGCCTCGTCGTCGGTAGTGGTCGGCGCGATGAGGTTCTCACATTCTGCCGGATCGCCGTGTATCGGTATGAGCGCTGCGTAGGTGCCTATGCTCGTATTCGAGCTG
Organism: Bactrocera neohumeralis; assembly: GCF_024586455.1. Classification (NCBI taxonomy): domain Eukaryota; kingdom Metazoa; phylum Arthropoda; class Insecta; order Diptera; family Tephritidae; genus Bactrocera; species Bactrocera neohumeralis. Next base: position 53,823,185 of record NC_065923.1, read on the forward strand.
CTCGACTGCATGCCATTAGGCGCGCATGCGCTTTTGGACTGCGCTGTGGGCGTGTTGCCAGCGGTCGGCGTGCGCAGCTTGTGTGCGGACTTGTGCTTGCGCCGCTGCACATTTTCGCGTTGGTTGTGCGTGCTCAGCGCGCTCTCTTGCAGCTTCTCGCTCAGCTTGGCGTACAGCGCATTATCGGCATACTTCGTGGCGCTGTCCTTGCGCTGATGTTTGGCGCTATTGTTCTTCAGCCACTTCTCAATGTGCTCTACGGGGGAGTTGTGAGCCAGCGGCGCGTCGCCGAGACTCAGAGCCGCCAGCTTATTGGCGCATTGTTGGTGTACTTGCTGATTGTGGCCACCATGTCCATGTGCATGGCTGTGGTGCGCATTGGAAGATGACAGCCGCTGATAGCCGCTGTACTGTGGTGAATTATGTGCGGTGAGGCTGTGCAGCGGTGTATGTTGTTGTGAGTATGAGCCGCTGCGCAGTATTTTGCTGGTTTTGATCTGGTGCGTGGTGGAGTTGAGGAAGACCTTTGCGGGCGTGCTCTGGCTGCTAGGAACTGCGTTCATTATGGGTTGTACTGTTGCGATTAGTTGTTGTTGATTACTGTGTTGATCGTGGCTGACAATTTGTGGCACGAATGTGGTGGCCGTTAAGGCGCCGACGTTGCCACTTGTTGTCAGCGGTGGCGAGTGACTGGTGCCGCCACCGCAAATGGTGGCATGTAGAAAAGAATCGTAGCCACACAAATTCAGTTTGCCGTGTACACCATGTTGCATGCCACTTTGTGCGGCGAGCACAGCGGGATTAATGGCCATTTGTTGATGGTAGATGGGTATATGTGGCTGAGGATGGTATTGTGTGGTGTTGGTGTTGTTGGTGGTGCTGATGTCGTGTAAATTTAACTCGCTGCTGTTGTTGTTCGTGTGATTGCTGCTGTGACTGTGACTGCTGCTGTTGCTGTGGCTGTGGCTGTTGTTGGGGCTGTGATGATGACGATGGTGATGGTTGTTGTTGTTGCTGCTGTGATTGTTGTTGCTGCTGTTGGTGTGGTTGATAATGGCATTGCTGTGGTTCGCAATTAAGGTTGGTATTTTCGACACAGTATTTGAGCGCTGTTGCTGTTGCTGTTGTTGCTGCAGCTGCTGCTGACTGTGAGGCGGTTGATGTTGAAGTTGTGGTTGCCTTATAGGACTCACATTTGCTTGAGGTTTTCTGAAAGTGCCAATAAAACATAACACAAATGAGTAAGTGCACGTGAAAGGGGGCATTAAGGGGGATAATTAATAATCTCGTATTCGAAGATTCTCAGTTAGTGCGTGCAGTTGTTTTGATTTGAGACTAGGGCGTTAGCGTTAGTATGGAGGAAGTTTATATTTACATAAAGTACATTTTATCCTCGCATTGAAGGTAAAAGTTGTGATGCGATCTTTGGACATTAAAAACGTGTGGCTTTCATTATGGGAGCTGTGGACTTTTAAAGATTTTTTAGCTAATTTTTGCAATAGAGTCAGTATTAAGGGAAGAAACTTCAGAAATCGTCAGAAGAATCAATCAATAACCAGAAATATTGTACAAAAATGATTTGCCGCCAATATATATCTAAACACGACTTCCAAAGTACTGGCAGATATTCCCCTCCTACTACCTTTTGAAGGCATTTTTTTGCTGAAGTGCTGATCGGCCGATTGACTACTCAATTTAAATGAAGTAGACAAACTACTACAAACCTTCGTCTGGTACTTTATGATCTCGAAATCGAACCGAAATCTATAATTTTGTAACATAATGCTACCTCCCCTTAGCAGACTGTTTCAATCCAATTTCAGTCATAAAATCCGCTAGTCACTCGGATTGGCTTTTAACATCACTTTATTGAATGATTGACACAAAGACCTGCAGAATATAGGCCAAGTGATAAAACTTCCCAAAAGAAGTTTACTAATTTCTAATTTATTTAAAATTTAAAGCTTTAAAATTACACAATCTATAAGAGGAAATTTTTAATACTCATTCTGCGATGTTGTCACTTTTCGCAGTCACAAAGGACTATATAAGCTCAACCAATAGTAAGATTTCTAAGCTCCAATTATATACTTATACTAATTAAAAGCTACACAATCTGTAGAGGTAATTTTTAATCTTTAAGCTGCTGCGTTGCCACATTTCACCATAAGGAAAAATAGTTCAACAATCAAAATTAGAAGCTCCAAATAAGCTAAGCTTTTATAATTTGGGGATAATATTTGGTATTATTTTGCAATATTGCCAAACTTCCCTTTATTAAGAAGATGTTGGAGAAGGTCAAGCATAGAATAAGATATCTAAGCTTTTATTATAAGTACTCTTAAATTTTCTCTCTGCAGCGTTGTCACATTTCACTGTAATACTTGTTAGACTCACAAAGGATGCATGCAACAGCAAAATATTGATTATGCAATTAGATATCAAGTATACAACAACAAATATATCAAACATTAAAAAGTAGGTGAAATAAAGGCATCGTAAAAAATAAAAGTACAAAGCAAATAATAAAATGCAAAATGCAAATCAACGCTTAACGGTGTTCATTAGATGCGAAAAAAGCGAGGAATTTGCTTTGTTCTCTGTACTACGTCCTTTTGAATACGAAATCAGGCGGATTGAAATCAGAAATATAAAAATTGTGATTGCTATGAGGGCATTTGTTGTTGTTGTTTGTGAATTTTTTCTTACAATAGCCAGAATATTGCATATACGGATGTGTGTGTGTGTGTATATATACATATTTTTTGTGGGTTTTGTTCTGCAGGCAAGTGCTTGTGTGGGTATGTATATATGTACATATGTATATAATAGAGGGCCACCCTTCCCAGCAGCCGGTGCTTACCCGCTCATCTGAAAACACAAACGATTCTTCTCCATGCTTTCCCGTATAATGCTCATCAAGTCGTTGCGATTCAATGCGGTCTTCCAGCACTCAGCAGAGTTGCGCTGCCGTTGAGCCAGAGCGGACGAGGCGGCGGCGCCGGCGGTAGTTGCGTTCTTCTGTGGATTACGTAGCTGAACGCCATCGACAACATCACCTAATTGCTGCTGCTGCTGCTGCTGAGACTGTTCTAGTTTGCTTTGCTGTTGTTGTTGTTGTATGTGCCGATTGTACCAACAGGCCTCGCTGCCGACCGAGAGGCTGCGCTGCCGTGTTTCGTGGCAATGGTCCTGAAACTGCCGTTTTTTTATTGCCGCCGGTTTGTTGGTGGTTGTTGGTTGTTAGTGATGGTAGCGGTGGTGGTTGTGATGCATGTTGAGTGCATGAATGGATGAATGGCATGATGTTCACGAGTTGCAGATGAATGAAATGCAATAACGGTAAAGATGATGATGATTGTAATGTAATGTTAAGCAGTTGTTGGTATTGAGATAGTAGTGGTTGTAGTTGCGGTAATATTTGTTGTTTTCGTTGTTGTTGTTGTCATCGTCATTGTGATGAAAATGCAACGAAAAATAGAAAAAACAAAAATAAATAAAACGAAATTAAAATTTAATATACATACATACATAATTGAAGAATTGAAAAGTGCATAAAGAAAACACAAAAATTAAACGTAAAAATAAAAGGAAAACATATTTACTAGAGATATACACTTATTATTTAATATTGTGAATCATTAATTTCAGACTTCATTTTCTGAAAGCAAGCAAAAATAAGTTTAGCTGACATAATGTACTTCAAACTATGTGTTAAAGTAGCCTAGGTCGACTTAAACTGCCGAAAACACTTCGATTTCTAGACTAGATTTACGTTTAAAATCGAATTAACCATTTTAACCGAAGTCGACTTATGCTATTTTATCGTTTAACCACAGGTCCGAACATATTCGTATTAAATATTATTTAATTGCTAATATGACTGAAAATAACTGTACTACATGCCCTTTTGGGCCTTACTAAGGCGTACAATGTAATTACTCTCTAGTTATTGGGCTAAAAGAAATCATAAACCAAGTTCAGGATGGTCACTACTTGTATTTGTGGTAACCACAGAAAGAATTTGGTTGCAAGACCTTAAAATGTAGGGTAAGTTCCAGTATATTCATCGTACTTAGCAGATTTGATACCCAAAAACTATTCCAAGAGTAAAGCCTTATTTTACTTTAAAAAGTTCGTTCCTTGTTAGATCTCAGCCTATTTAGTATACCTATTCAAAATTTATGTTGGAATTTTTAATTGTAAGATATTTCAAACCCCAAGTCCATTTGTTCACTTAAAGTTCAGTCTATAACCGGCATGTATGAATTATTTAGGAATACTCCTTACTCTAGTCTAAATTGTCTACAGATTCATAGCTTCCACAGTTTATAGTTCGTAATAACCTGTTGTTATGTTCTTCAAGGGATTCACATTAAGTCAGATTTTGGGAACTCATGCGCAGTTTAAGCCCTCACTTTTACATAATTTATGATTCGCTGCTTTCTAGTGAGCTAGCTGTGGTTCTGTTATTGTCGGTAAGCCATAGACCGGAAATAATCCCAAAAATGCCACGTTCATCAAGCTTTATATTGATATTACCTATAGGTCCATACTACAGAGAAATATGATACTACGAAAAGTCCACATGATGGGAAAGAGCACTTTAAAAGCTACATGTCTTCGTAAAGCTTTAAAGTTTTAAAACTATTTCTGCGTTTAAAAGCTTTAAGCTTTAAATTTTGCTAGCGATCATCAAACATTAAATAAAAAACAAAACTTAGCGCTTATGCGGAAGCGTTAGTCTCTCCACAAGAGAAAAAGTGTAGGACCAAAGTTTGAGGGAATTTTCCATACATCTAGAACAAAATAAAGTTTCATATTAAACCATATGACTTAGGGAAGCATTTTTAACTTAAGGTTGAAATTGTCTCCAACAACGGAACTATTACAGCCAATGGCTACATTATTGTCATACAGGACTATTTGTAGTCTTTGTTGGAGAGTGTGGTACGCCGTTTGATTAGTCCCCCCTCTTAAATTTACAGAAAAAATAAAATAGCACTGAAGACGTTCGAGATGCACTGAGTTTTTTATGTATTTATGGTTGTCTCCCACATTTTTGTAACGTTGCCATGTAAGAATTTTAGTTTAAACGAAGTTAAAAAACAAATGTTACTCATACGTCATGTCGCACAAAAATATTTTTTTCATATTTTGTCTTATTATAACTTCTACTTGTATTAGTACTTAACTATTTTCCTAAAAATTAGTCGATTTCTGCATTTTACTATTATTTAAATAATTTTAGAGATTCTCTTGGTTTATTTCTTACAGTCTACTTTATTCTTAACTAAATATTTAGCTTATCAAACAACTGACCACTGCGGTATAATCTATATGACTTCATTGCTCAAAAGTCAAACATGTCAGTCGCTGAAAAATACTATTTCTGCATGCAACACAAGCAATTAATTAGTAATAAATACAAAAATCAAACAATGAGCATGCTTACTTATATTCTAGTAAGAAACTTTTGCAAATAAATATTAAATTAGGATATGTTGGCATTGAGACTTTGTGGCAACAACAAAGCAAATATGCTGAATTGATAATCAACTCTGCGTGATTAAATTTCGTTTGCACAGTTACTGCCACATATTCTCATGCACACATAGTTTCCACATATCCATATGCCGTTAATTACCTTTTGTTTTCGCGCCTTACGCAGCATTTTGACGCGCGTCGACGCCTGTCGCATGTACACATCCGTCGACGAGCGCACATAGCCCGCAGGTGTAATCGGTGCGCTCGTCACTGTCGGCTCACAGCCGCGGCAGTCTTCGATTTTCAGCCGCGCATCCTTAGTGCTGCAACATTTCAGATTCACTGACGTCATATTCTCATAGAGACTCTCGTGCGGACAGTTTGCGGCAGACGCGTCGATGTGTGGTGGCGTGTGTTGCTGTTGTGGCGCTGCCGCATTGCCCGTTTCCTGCGGCTGCTGTTGCTGATACAACATTTGCTGTTGCTCCGCCACTGCGGCGGAGGCCTTCATTTTATTGAACTTGCTGCCGCTGGAATGACCTTTTGACTTGCCACCCACACCCACACCCGCCACCACTGGCGCACCCACGCCACTGACCGCCAATGCGCCACTTGTCGTTGTGGCAGGAGCATTGGTCGCGGCTGCTGCTTCCTTTTCCTTGTCACTGTTACTGTCATCGTCCTCATCATCCGATTTAATTAGTTTGCGCGGCCGATAGCGGTGCTGCCGACGTGTGTGGCCGTGTCCGTGACCGGCGTTTGACTTTGTCGCGGCGTCCAACATGCCGGCACCAGCGCCGTTAGCAGTTTTCTTCAACTTACCGCCGCCGCCACCACCCGCGCCTCCACCGCCAGCTGCAGCGGCGGCCGCGGCTGATTTTGATTTGCCCTCGGGGCTGACAGTGAGACGGACGTTGATTGTTTTGCTGCCGCAGTGTGGCACCACCACGGACTTGCCGATCGACTCGTATATCGTGTAGACGATGCCGACAATGTCATCCTTTGTGATTTTGCCGTGATGGCCGTCGAGGTCGTAGAAGGTGAAGGAGAACTGCAGCGGCTGTGTGGACTTGCCACCCTCAACGGAAACGTCGCAAGTGAACTCCTATGCACAAATTGGAGGGGAGAAAAGAAAAAAGAAAAAACATAAATGCCGTTAGTTTATATGTTGCTTGCAGACACGAATAGATAACTAGAAAAGTTCTGAGTTGTCGTAAATATTGAATTGCGCTGACATGTTTAAAAATACTGTCTAGCATTTATGATTTGCCTGCCTCTTCAAGTTTTCATTGAGGCTGACGCAGATTTTTTTACCTCTTTACAGCTTGAGTGCTCGCAAACACACAGACATATTCATATTTTCCCCCACTCGTGCGCGCAATGTTTAGTCTAGGCCTTCAGCCTGCCATTTTGCGTTTGCTTGTCTTGCAATTTCGTGCTCCAATAAATCCCGTTACGCCACTTGCAATATTTTTGCTTAAAAATTTAGCCAATATAGGACAGTACGTGCGGAATCGCTGAATAATATGTAAATATATATGGGAAACGATTTGTAAAAATTTGGAAGAAGTCTGGTTCGTATTCACCATTGAAATGCATTACATTGTCGAGTGAAAAGGGGAAGCAAAAATTTTTGGCAATTAGCCATTTGCATTTCAACAAAATTAATGGAAATTGCGTAGAAGAAATCTGAGTTCGAATGTGAAATGTTTATGGCGGAAAATTGGGCTAAATTGGAATCTGTATGACGAGCGCCAAATTTATAGAGTAATTAGTCAAATATGCGAGTATTTTCTATGTGCATGTTTAGAAAAAAATTCCAAAAAGTTATTAAAGTAAAATTAAAATTTACTACTTGGAAAGTTGTGTAAGGACTGTAGGGGTCTTTGCTCTCTGTGCGAACAAAAGTGGTGTGATGACAGGTTCTTAAGTAATGAAATAAGTTTCGAGTTTAGAGAGGATGCACAGGTAGTAGTTGTTGTAAGTATCCAGTTGTGTAAATCCGGTATTTTACCATATAAAGCTTTTTAGAGAGATAAGTCGGAAGTAAAAATAGCCACAAATACATTTACTTATCCATTAGATCGGAAGCAAAGATCAGAAACGAGGCTAGGAGAAATTCCACCAATACAAACTTGGATCTCTACAGGCATGAAGGATTAAAAAGGGCGTTACTGTATTTACGAATGCTCTAAATATAGCCCTTCACTAGGCATGCCCTACGGTTGGGTCTAGCAGGCGCAAAGTTCGGCAATGCTTCAACTGGGCCAAGCTAGCAGAAAGCAAGGACTGTTGGAACGAATATAAAGATCTTCTAAGGCACTGTAAGAAGTTGGTGCGCAGGACAAAGCGAGAATCCAGGAACAACTTTTTAGGTGGCGAGACTTAGGAAACTACTATCCAAAAGCCCCGCCTCGGCCGGTCTAACTCGCAAAAATAGTCAGCGTGCACTTTGAACACTGTAAGGACGAGATAAGTCCTAGCTACGAAGGGAGTAGTGCAGTAAACGTTCCCGGACACATCTTTACGAAGAATAAAAAAGAATGGGCGCAAAGGCGAAGGGCAAATCTGTAGAGACTGCACTCCATAGACTGGTATTTAATATCGAAAGGGCTCTTGAATATGAGGAATACGCTCTTGGATCATTCCTGAACATTTCTGGAACGTTCAACAACGTCTCTACGGAATCTATTCCGAACAGTATCCGATCAATCGGTTTTGATTTTGCTGTACAACGCTGGATCAAAAGTCGCAAGGTGGAGTGCTATCTCCGCTTCTGTGGACATCAGTGGTGAAAAAGCTACTAAGGAACTTGGAAGGCAAGCTTCCTCATGTACAAAAGATAGGTCAGAAGTAAAATTCCTATTGGCACTCGATAGAAGAGACTGTAGGAACATGATGGGAATACTAACTGGTCATTGTCTGGTGGCGACTCACGCCCGCAGGATGGAGCTGATAGAACGAGAAGACTGCAGGAAATGTATAGTGCAGGGCACCAGGGGAACAATGTATTTGTCCCGCATTGGCAAGATTACGCTGTAAACAACTGGGATCCCCACGGTATGATACACTGGAGGAGGTATCGATAGTGAGACCGCAGAATCTGTTAAAATTCGCGTCAAGAGCAGGCATACAAAACGATGACTACTCTTGGACTAAGCAACTGAACTCAATCTGGTATCGCAAAGGACCAAACTGGTATATGCGTGGCTCATTGGCTTACCAGATTAACCTAACCTAACCTAAATATAGCCATGGCTGTCTGTTGATTAATTTCTGACTCCATAAACAAAATCAACGATCAAATCAAACCAAAAAATATTTACAAGAATGTGCTCCTCCGTTCCTAAGACGATCGATTCTCTAAACCTACTTTTTATTCAGTAAAGCACTTTCAACACAGCAACATTTCTAAAAGCAACAACAATATCTAAATTTTGGCTAAGCAAAATTTTGCCACCAAAAAGTCTATAACTCGTGAAACCACTTGAGCATCTAAGTAAGACACTTCTTCAACATTAAACGGTACTTTGAAGTAAGCAGACCACTGAAATAGTGAGGTTATGATCGACGAAGAGTCTGAGCTTGAGGAATTTCGTTTCTCTGGTAAAAGCTTGTGAGGCGTCAGTTGAGAAGAGGACTAAAATGTTTTATTTCATAAAGTCACATTTTTTAAGAAAGCAAATATATACATATATAGCTCTGGTTAACATGAAGCATTGATTAAAAAAGTAAAACTCTCTGGTATCTATGTGTGTACCCAACTCTTTTCGGATCCCATCGAGTTCCACAATATTGTAGCGTTTTAACCAACAAGTTTTCTGGACTTCCAAGTCCTTCCTTCCTATTCACTAACAATTGATTTGATATAACAAAATGTTCACAGTTACATATTCCTCACAATAACAAAAATCGTTTAATGTTGCAAAGTGCAGCCGAAACCCACGAAATCTTTTAATCGTTCCACAAAATTGCAAAATTTATTTATTTTCCGACAGTGGAAGCACACATGGAGCTTGATTTAGTGCCGCTTTCAGAAACCGTTTTTGTTTTGAATTTCCACTTTTTTTATTGAAATCTCGCAAATACGCGTTGCGCCGTAACGTTGGATTTTGCACTAAGAGCGCGCAGTGGGGACGCATTGCGGGAAGTGTGGCCAAGTGTTGGTGAGCGGGTGGCAGGGTGTTGATGTAAACAACCAGCTTCCATAGATATACAGCGGGAAAATAGCGCTGAATTTGATTTGTTTACGAAAACATCGAAAGCCACTTCTGCAGTGAGAGCTTACGGTACTCACGAGCCAAATCCAATCAAATCCGAAATCCGTTTATTTTGTTTCGATTGCAGTCGGAGCGCTTGGCTTGCAGAATTGTGTAGAGATTTATTTGTTATTTGTGCAAACATGTGCAATTAGCAAGAAAACAAAATTCACATCATCTGTTGCATGAAGGCGTAGTTACGTCAAACCAAATCGCTGGAGCTTGCAAAGGGGAGAATAGCACATAGTATATGTATATAGTATAGTGTTGAAGACTACAGGAATTCTCAAAATTAAGACAAATTTTAAGATCAATAAAAGCTAAGGGCTTCTGTAGTTGCCCGCTTTTGCTCAGAGTATTCTGCATTACACGTTAGGACGCATCTATTTATGTAACCGGACCCAAGTTTATTTCTGCCAAAGGACACTAAGTCATTTGGAGAATGGTTTACACAGTTCACAGTACACACAACAAGAATAATAACAATATGTCAAATGATGATATGAGAAGTTCGAAAGGATCAATTGTGTTTGGCGATAGTGAACTTCAATTCTCGACTGCAGACCAAAATATACTCCAAATAGTATTTCTTTGTGAGCACTGACTCCACCTCAGATTTCAAGGCTGAAATTGTGATCGGGGTTGGTATTAGAGGCAACATAGAATAACTTAAAATTAATATTTGCAGTTGTCAATATTTCGTAATTTTCTCTTGAGCTATTAGATGTTGTACTGCGGACAACCCAATGGATGCAGTCCACAAAAATTTTAGACTATAAGCGAAGTTTAAAAGAGGTTGCATAATAAAATAACTAGCTAGTCGTTCAGGCTTATCGCTAATGAACTTTTTTATTAGGTTATTCCTTAAGGGTAAAATTTTGAAGAGGAATCCAGTGTCTTTCAAGGATTAAATAAATTTATACGCGAAGAAATGCTGGAATGCAAATCTCATACGAGTTCTAAGCACAAAATAAACTCCTCTAATAGAAGCTGGAAAAGAGACTGTATTTATTCCCGTTAATTACCGAGATACTCATCAGCCAAGCGTCATGTTTTAAATGCTAAATTAAGTACCAGGAAAATTTCAAACGCGCAAAAGTTATTGCCAAATAAAAAATCAAGCAATAAATAAAATCCGAGAACAAATGGCTCACGGAAATAGCAGCAAATTCAGAAGAAATGATATGCTGATAATAGAAAAGAATACGTAAGCGTCAACGGAAATTACTATCACTTTAAACTGAGCGGAAGTTGAGGACCACATACAGCTTCGAGAAGCTTGGTGATGGCGAAGGAGTGGCGCTGGAGCTGCCAAATGAATTAAAGGCGAGCGCGTGCGATAATCTACTGAAGGTATTTCGGAAATTATTACGCCACGTTGACTTTTATGACATTACACACGACTTAATGTCATTTAGGTAATTGTGGCGCCTAATGCTTATAACACACGACAATATATATATAATATGTACATATGTATATGAGTTTCTTATTGTTCACAAACACGCCCACACACAGATAATTTATGCTAAACGCAGACAGCAGCAAAAGCAACTGAGCGCATGGTAAGGATGAGCGCCGCTATGTAGTGCTTGGCCTTAATGCCGGGCCACGCATGAAATTTCCTCACTCCGCTAACCTCTTTAGTAGGTGGGAGTAGTAAGAGGAAGACGGACGTGCGGTGGTAGAGGCGAAAACATATTTCACGCACGGTTGCAACAGGCAAATGGCATGAAAGCGAAAACAAGAAACACTACCCAGTCCAAACTAGAAGTAAGGTGGTCCGATGTTACATACAGTTATGTGAAAAATAATAAGGACAGGGATGCGTAAAAACAAAACAGCAATATAATTGTAGTAAGTCATGAAAATTTCCGCGAGTTAACGGCATTTTTTTATCACTCATTATTTATTAAAACAAATTCCGCTTTGTTCTTAACAGAGTTCGCAAGCAGATGTGCGATTTAATAAGGACAGCGCGCTTTTTAAAAACAATAACGAAAATAGTTTTACTAAAACGTGGTTTTTTACATAGATAAGGGAAGAATAATACTTTCAGTTTTAATATCAATCAATTAAAACCTGGTTTTTATTTTTATTAAATAGATATGAGAAAGGGTAAGCATTCCGATCCAAAAACTCGAGAACATATTAAATAGTTATTTAGTGAAACAGGGAAATTCGTACAGAAAAGTAGCAAATTTATTGAATGTTTCCAAAACAATGGTTGAACAAGCAGTAAAATGGGTTCTCCAGATTGATACGCGCGGCAGGAAGTCAAAAATGTCATTGTCTGTCAAACAAAAAATTTCGTTCGTTGTGTTAAAAAAAGTCTATTTATTTCGTCAAAACAAATAAAATGTGATTTGAATATTGATATTGACCCATCAACTATCCGCAATTTATTTATAAAGGAAAATCTGAAGAGCCAAAGCCCATAAAAGTGCCTATGTTGTCAAAAAAGAACGTGCAACAAAGGCTTAAGTTTGCTGAAGAACATGTTCTTTGGCCTAAAGAGCAACGGAGTAGCATTTTCTGGTCTGATGAAACAAAAGTCAACTTATTTAATTCTGAACGAGGTATTCATTATGTAAGAAGACCGAAGAATATAGCATATAACCCTAAGTATGCGATAAAGACCGTTCAACAACTAAAGCAATTCCAGTTTCCGTCTTCCAAAACCTAGTAGATTCTATGCCAAAGCGGTGTTTTTCAATTTTAAAAGATGAGGGATTTTCAACAAAATATTAAACTAATAAGTAATTAATATAATCACTTCTGAATGAAAATTAGTTACTTTTTTTTACTTAATATTGTATTTTTTTAAATAAATCACGAAGTGTCCTTATTTTTTTCACATGCTAAAATCGTGAAATTGAAAACAAATGCAAATAAAATACAAAAGCAAAATATGGGCAAAACTGAAAACAAAACTCATTTTTAGTTTATTTTCAATTAATTTGATTATTCAATTGCCGTTGATTTCTCCACCTTTCTGAATAAACATTAATTTCATTAACTGCAGACCACTCTCCTTATTATTTTGCACATAACCGTATATGCATTGCAATCTGGCGCAAGCTTTATAAAACTTTCTCGGCATTAATTCAAGTTTAAGAAACTGCGTGTTTAAGTTTCCTTACGCTTTTGTGGCGTTTAAGCTAAAATTGGAGTTATGGAAAAACAAGAAAAATCCGTGTTTAAGTTCTCTCGTTAGAGTGTTTAAGCAAAAGAGGAGGTATTTGTGGCGACTTTATGTAAAAGAATTTCGTAGCTGTTTAGTGTTTAAATCTCAATAGTATTTCTTAGCGCTATATTAAAAAACTCTGATGAAGAGATGAAAAGGTATCTGACTTATAACGAGATAGTTCACACCAACAGAGTGGTATATTTATTTTTTTGCTCTCTCTTAAAACCTGCGTAGAATTACATATTAGTTCTGAAAAATCAAAGATCGCTCATCTCTATGCAGAACTATCAAGTGGTATACCGATGGCTTAAAAACGTCGGAGGGAATTACAGTAAAGGGAACAGGAGTCACATTTTGCATTTATTTGCAAGTAGCAGCCTTTGCCATAAGTCGGTACATAGAGATAAACCTACAACGCAACTATCGAAACGAACGTATAACCATACTTAGCGAAAGTCAAGCCACTTAAAGCAAACTATACATATGAGATCAAATCGCTACTGATGCAGGAGTGTAGAGCACGGCCTTGCGGAACGTAACCAATTGCGCTTCATCTGGGTGCCCGGTCACAAAGGTATAGCCGGGAATGAACTGTCTGATGAGCTCGCCCTTTCCGCAGCATCCACGAACATGGCAGGACCTGAACCCTTCATTGCAAGAAAGAAGAAGTAGGTATAGAGAGGTATCGTATTGACAAGTTGTTAATGGGAGGTTACAACCTAAGCAGGTTTAAATATATAATCAACTTCCCTAGAGACAAATTCAGACTACTTGTCGCATTTTACAATGGCCACGGCAAGCTGAAAAAGCACTTATACAACATAGGCTTAGGTTGCTGCGTAAATTGCCGGCTCTGCGACAGGGAGCCTGAAACACCAGAGCACCTCCTAATTGACTGCGTAGCAGTCCATAGACGCAGGCTGAAGGCGCTTGGATCCATGTTTCAAAATAGGGATCACAACGCTTTCATAGCACGCAACGGTATATTGGACTTTATCAATATGCTGTGGAGAGGGCATAATAGGTCGCGGTACATCCTCATCTATCTACATAATGTAATGCCGAACTATGATTGCTCTCGACATCCCAATTGCTTCTAAGGTTAGGGTCAACTAACCAATCGGTACATTTAACTTAATCGATCATTATTGGCTAAATCGAGCGTCTGTAACTAAGACATTTTGCAACACCCAGAAGGAAACGCCGGAGATCCTATATTTATATTTATATATATATATATGGTATATAAATGATTAGGATGATGCGCTGAGTCGATTCTACCCCGTACATATGTCCGCCCGACTATATATGGAAGCAGCTTTTTTGTTAGTACCGCCGATTTTGAATCACTACTGCATATAGCGTCATACAAGTGACCTATCAAAAGCAAACTTACCTATTAAAAACTTTTTCTTTCACAAGAGGTTTTATAAAGTTCGGTATTGATCAGACCAATATAGCTTATAGCTGCCATTTAAACTGACCAATAAAAATCATGATACAGCTTTTAAAAAAATAAATTTTTTACACAAACACCAACGCCAATTCCACTCAAATTTTGTGAAATGCGCTCGTTGATGTAAATATTGTTAACTGTTTATTTTTTCAAATCAAATTTATGATCCGCACAGCTAACACATTGACTAGTCATACATATTTTTGTAATGTGAAAATGTAAGTGTGTATGTACACATGTTGTTGCAACAGTTGAGTGCATTTGCGTGGGTGCAACAGTCGCCGAGGCGCCCATCGGCAATTCCGCAGGCGATTAGACAGCAACAACTGCGAATGCTTATTTATTTTCTTTTAAGCGCCATTTGCTTGTTTTCGTGCACTAACGGTACACGTCGAAGTAATAAAGCAGACGTCAAATCGTCTTTTCCAGCTATTTGAGGAATTTTTCTTAGAAATTTTCGCTGCTTGTGTCAGCATTTCCTCACTGTTCACTGTGCATTTATTTTCTCAGCACTTTCTAATCGGCAATAAAATTCGTCGAAAAATGTAATTTGTTGAAAAAAGTAATTTGAAAATCACGTCTCCCAACCTCAAACTCGTAGTACTCAACGGAAAAACGATTATCGTAATAAATTTCAACTCGCACATCTTTAAATTGCGTCCACTCAACGGGGAGTGCATGAAGACCATGACCAGTTCTTTGACGGAAACTGTTTATCGAGCGTAGCGGGCGGTGAATTCTTTTGTTTTTTGGCTAATTTTAATTTTCAGGTTTAGTTTCAAGAAAAATAGTTTATTATTATACTCTTGCAACCAGTTGCTACAGAGTATTATAGTTTTGTTCACCCAACGGTTGTACGTATCAAGTAAGTATGTATAATTATTAAATTTTTACAATATTTTTATTGAAAATAATTGTTTAGCGATATTCTTGTGACCTTCCATATTATAAAAAAAAACATTATTTTATATCATAAAACACAGTAATTAAAATGTTCTATCTAGTTATTTCTTTTTCCAAGCGGACGCTGACCTCTTAACAGCGCAAAAAATTTTAGTTCAGCCCAGCCTTAAGAGCAAGGTGTTTCAGAGTCTCCAGCCATCTGGACCAGTGGACAGATTTGTTAAGTTCTTGGACATGGAACGCATACTGCTGAACAATTCGCTCAAAGTTTACTAGATTTCTTGAGTGGCGGAGGCATTAATATCAAAGATTGTCGTGGGCAAAGCTATTATAATGCCAGCAACATGAGTGGAGAATACATCGGCTAACAGGCCTGAAATAAGAAAATAAATAAGTATGCAGAATAAGATCCCTGTCTTGCACATTCATTAAATTTGGTTGCTAAGTGCGCTGCAGATTGCTGTACAGAAGCATTACTTTTCTTCGATTTCATTGAAAACCTCTATACATTTTTTTCCGCTTTTACACCTATCGATGGGGTCGTCTTACGAACGCACTTAAAGATTCTACTTCGAAAAAACGAAGTTCGAAACGGTTATCGGACACTAGGTGGTCAGCAAGTATTGGAAATCATTTTCAATAACGTGAATCAAAAAGCGGAGTGCCGTAATAAAGCCTACGGACACCTTTCAACGATGAATAAGTTAGAAACAGGAATAATGACAATTACGTGGAACGGAGTCCTAGAACGCTTGCAAGCGACTAGCGCTTCGCTGCAGTCGTCTGATCAAGACCTTAATACGGGATACGCCCTTTATGAATCATTATATGGCTACGTCCAAGCAATGCGATCCACTTTTTCAGATATTGAGGCGAGAGTCAAAGATCTGACCTACTGTGAAGAATACCAGCAACAGACATCACGACGAATCAAGCGAAATACAAAGTACGACCATTTCAGCGGCTCTACTACACTCGACGACTTTGTTGAAAATCAAACACCTGTACAATGTTTCGAATTTGTGGGGATTATTGTCATTATTGATAACGCACTGTCTGCTTTAACTAAACGTATGAAAGATTATCATAAAATTACTAGTGTTTTTGAAGAATTTCGACAGCTAAAATCTCTTACAATAGAAGCGATTTTGGAAAAATCCTCTAGTATGGTTAGTGCTTACGAACACGATTTGGAAAACAGCCTAGGTGGCGAATTAGTGCAGTTCGCAGAGCTGCTGAAAAGAGATGTGGCTGCTGTTATTGACAACAAGAAACAGGAGCCTCTGAAACAGCTATATTATAAACTTTTATTAAATAATTCATTAGAATCGTGTTTCCCAAACTTAGAAATTGCTTTGCGAATTTACTTATCTCTCATGATCACTAACTGCAGTGGCGAACGTTCCTTTTCAAAATTAAAACGTATTAAAAATGAATTAAGGAACACGATGGGCAAAGAACGTCTTAATCATCATCACTTTGTTGAATATAGAGCATGACTTGCTTAAAGAAGTCGATATTGAAAGTATTATCTCTAAATTTGCCCATAATAAATCCAGAAAAGTTTATTTGTAACAATTTTGTTTTATTTAGTACCCTAAACTTGAGAACCTATAGCAAACCAAGGGCTCCTTGACAGAATTTGCTACAGGCCCCGCGCTAGTTTAATCCGGCACTGTATATAAATGATCAGGATGACGAGAAAAGGTGAAATCCGGGTGACTGTCTATCTGTCCGTTTGTGCAGGCTGTAACTTGAGGAAAAATTGACAAGTTCGTAGA
This sequence comes from Bactrocera neohumeralis, assembly GCF_024586455.1. Classification (NCBI taxonomy): domain Eukaryota; kingdom Metazoa; phylum Arthropoda; class Insecta; order Diptera; family Tephritidae; genus Bactrocera; species Bactrocera neohumeralis. Next base: position 53,840,261 of record NC_065923.1, read on the forward strand.
TGGGCGTAATAGAACCACTGCCACGCCCAATAAACGCCATTTACCAAACAAGTATAAAGACCCATAACTAAGCACTAAGCTAAGATATAAATCTGTTATTTGGCACATGGAATCACAAGGCAAAAAAGGCGCAGCCCCACCCTCTAATTAGTTTAATGTAAATATGTATATCCTAAACCACTTAAGCTACAACAACCATATTCGCCTAGCCCAAATACTATTTCACAAAGAGTGAAAATGGATGACATCGGATGATAACTTCACCCACTCTCTGTGTAACGGTACTGTTACTTACCACCCAGATCGTGTGAGAGGCCTTTAAAGGTATCGTAGTCAAAATTTGACAAAGAGGTTGCACCATCCACTTTTAAGTGAAACCACATTTCTCGGGACCTGCTCAACCGGTTTAAACCAAATTCGACAAAAATCATTTCTTTGATTCTCCTACGATACAGTGTGAAATTGAGCGAAATCGGGCTAAAAACACGTCTACTTCCTACATAACACAATTTTAAATTCCATTTTAAAATTTCATTTACCAGTAAACAAATTAAGAATCAATTAATATATCAGCATAAAGCTTTGCACGAATAGTGGCTTTGAAGTGTGGACCGTAGTACGTTCAAGCCCCAAAGTACTTAATATGAGGACCCAGCGCTTACATTTAAATTTTAGCGAAAATAACGATCAATTTGTCATATAATTCAAATTTTGATAGAATCTTTTTCAGTATGTGTTTTTAAAAATTGGTTGAATCGGGTCAATACTTCCCTTAGCCCCGATATACCTTTATTATGACTTTATACCGAATATATCGGCCAATATGTGAGTTATTTTAATAAAATAATATGTTTTTGTAATAACGGTTCACCTTTGTGCTTAGTATGAATAAAATCGGAAGATAAGTTGAACCTAGACCCTGTATAACTAACAAGCCTTATGTACATGAAGATGGCTCCCTACTGGCTTTAATCCGCGAAAGTTGGAAGAGTATGAAATGTTCGGTTCCATGTTTTTTTATTTTTTTTTTATTTGTTTGCAATTAAGAGATTATTCAATGAGCTAGAAAAAAATATTACAAAGTACCTAACTACTTATTAACTTTCATATTTTCCTAACCGCTGCTTTTAATCTAAGCAATTAATATGCACGGTGAGAAAATAAAATTAATTTTAAATATATCCAGCCTTTAAAATATCACGACTGAAGTCATATTTATTAAACTTTTGTGTACCTAAACAGTCAAAATTTCAGTCAAATGAGATTTAGGTTAATTCTAAGCAATCAAGTTCAATTAGATCTCTCAATATCATTCAAAAGACATACTGAAATACATATGAACTATACTTTTCAACTTTTTTTTAAATACTAGCAAAGGCGTAACAACTGCACACTTGTCCTATGAAAGCTTAAAATTAGCTTTAGCCCCCTTTATACGATTTAGAACTGGATAACCCAGCTTCATAATAAAAAGGACTGATGAGTTGTTTTGGATTCGATAGGAGAACCAATAAAGTAATATACAATAATAAGAAAAATCTTAAAAAAGATCATTTATTCTGATTTTGATCTGTCAGTTTGAATGGCAGTCATAAGCTATATTAGTCCGATCTGAACAATATGTTAGGGGATTAAAGCGATGCCTTAGATTACAATCTCTGTCAAATTTTGAGAAGATGCCTGTCAAAAAAAAAGTTTTTTTATACACGGATTTGCGTTTGATCGTTTAGTTTGTATGGCAGCTGTATGCTCCAGTCGGCGGTTTGGACAAATGAGCCGTTTTAGGGGAGACGATACCACACAAGCTGACAGAATAGTTAACGTACATATGTACGGACTGACAGAAAGAAGGACTTGGCTAAAGCGACTCAGCTGATCATTTATATAACGAGTGATCCAAGTAAAGGTACTTTTTTCAGTAGCTTTTTTTTTTGATAGATCACACGTGAGTCGTGTCAAACTGCAGCATTTAGGACGAAGAGCAACCTGAAGAGATTCAAGAGCTGCCATTTCATGCAGAAAACACAACGGTTTGGTGTAGTTTGTGAGCCGGTGGAATCATCGGTCCATATTTCTTCAAAAATCGTGATCTCGGTGACATTTAATTTCAGCAAGGTGGCGCCACTTACCACACATTGCCATCAATCATTGGATTTATTGAGAGAACACCTCGGTGAGCAGATAATTTCACGTTTTGGGCCGGTCGATTGGCCACCAAGATCGTGTGATATCACACCGTTAGACTTTTTTCTGAGGAGATATGTAAAGTCTAAAGTCTATGCGGATAATCCGACTTTGATTCAACCATTGACCAAAACATAATGCGTGTCATTCACCAGTTACCAGTCGAAATGCTCGAAAGAGTCATTGAAAATTGGACTAAGCGGACGAGCCACTGCTAACGTTTGAAAGAGATAATTTTCTGAAAATAAATGCCAAAGAATCTTATTTCGAATGATCATAAACATTGCCCATTAGATTTGAAGTTTATATGTTTTTTCTTTAAAAAAAATTGGGAAACTCGAAATGGATCACTCTTTATGTGTATACTTTAGAGGGTATCCGAATTTTCATTTTGGGTGTTACTGGAAAAGGTATAAAAAGAAATATTGTACAGGAATTTTAGATGAAAAACTGAAACATGTGTTGTAATGAATATCTCATAACAAATAAAATAAAATAAGAGATTAAAAGCCAGCCGTTTACACTCAACGAAATTGGAAACTCATGCTGGTTTGACAGTTATCTCTCTAGGAAATTTTAATTTTACTCTAGTTTAATTGCCATTTGAGTTTTTGACTCAATCTTCTAAAGATATTATTCCATATTATTATTAAAATATAAAGTAATTTGTTAATACTAACCAACAACTAATCTCTTCGCAAGATCTCAAGTGTGAAAAATGTGAACTCTTAAAACCCAATTACTGCCTTCGAATTACTTCTACAACCTTCTAGCAAAAATTGTATATGGAGCACATTCCCAATACATATTTACATGTAAATCAAAGCCGAACTAAATCGGTTGGGCTAAAAGACCGTTTACCCAAGCGTCAGTCCATTCAACTGTGCTTTTAATTAACTCACCTCTAGCCGTATGCGCTCCTCCTTGCCGTGCTGATGTGAGGAGTGCCGCTGATGCGATGTCTGCTGTGGCCCATCAATTTCATCCTGGTACTGTTGTTGTTGCTGTTGTTGACTACTAACGGCCAACTGTTGCTGTGTATTAATGAATTTACCGGCAGCACTTTTGCTGCTCAATTTCAAATGTTGTTTACCACCGTCATCCTTTGCACCGTGTTGTTGGTGTGGATCACGATGTGCCGCATGTTGTTGTTGCTGTTGTCCGGTGGCATGATGATGTTTTGGCACACTGCTGCAGCCAACAGCGGCGCTGCTGTGATGATGCGCCGCCGGCGTTGTTGTTGTTGCGGTGGAAATTAGATTGACTACCGGCGAACGTAACGGTATATTGTTTTCGCGATCGCTCACCATGAGCAAGTCGGGTGGCGCACTGCAGGAGGATGAGGCGCGCACCTGGTGGTACATCAGCTCCTCGGAGTCGGTGGTGCATTCTTGAACTGCAAGCAAGAGAGAGAGAGAAAGAAAGAGAGTGAGTTGTTTGTTGCGATAATATATATGATTATAACTGTTTATGTGCGTGTGTGTGTGAATTCATTAAATCTTAATACTTTACACGCGCGGCTATTAAATTGACGACGTTGTAATAACTCGAGTTTTTGTTGTTATTTTCATATTTGTTGTAGCCGGTGTAATTAAATTAATTCGCCGCATTTCCGACGCCGTTGCACACTAATATAACAACAACAACACTTGTACAACTAATTTATCAGCTGCAATAATTCATTTTGCAGTTTATTTTTTGCGTTCAGTTTTTGCATTTTTATTGCTTGTTGTTGCTACTGTGTCGGGTCGTAAACAATAAACCTGTCGGCAGCTTTACGGCGCAATTGTTGTTGCTGTACGACGCTGTTTTGAATATTTGCGCGAGTTATCTTGCTTATGCCCTTTGTTGTTGTTGTTGTTTGCTTTTGTTATTTTTTGTTTTTGTTTCCACTGCCAACGCTTCGGTTGCTGGCGTTGACGCTGATTACTGGCGGAATTTAATGCCAACTCGCATGCAATTTATCGAAAACAAAGGCTTAAAGGCCTCTGCGTTTGCTGTTGTTATTGTTGCTGCTGTTGACGCCACTCAGCCAGGCAGTTAATGTGGCAGCGCAGGCGAAAAACAATCAGCACAACAAAAGCGGCAAATACTTATTTACAACAAAAAATGCCATAAGAATTTTGTAATTAATGGTGATACATGCAATGCCGGCGCCACAAAAGCGTTCCAAGTATTTCGCCGCCCCCGCCCCACCAAACGCCGCAAATGCCAAACGCTGCGCCTTTATGGATTTCAGCGTCGAGTCCACTTGCCTTTGTGTGCGCGCTCATGCAAGCGCTCTGGTCAACATTTTGCCCAGTCGCAGTCAATAGCAGCTATTTAAATGTGTGTGTGTGTATGTGTGCACTTGTTTTTCCATTTGAAAGCCAACACTTGCGCCATTTGCCGGCAACTGTTGCCGGTCGCTGATTCAGCGGTCGCATGCTGTTGCCCATTTGCTGTTGCGATTTTTTGCTTTTTCTTTCATACTTTTGTTGTTGGCAATGTTGGTGCTTGCCCCCACTTTGCTGGAATTAATGAAAGCGCCGACAACTTTTATACTGACATATTGCCCCTTAAAGTAATTTATTTAGTGGTGGCGGCCGCTTTGAAAGACCTAGCGATGGCCAATGAAAGAGCACACAAAGCTACGCTTATGAGAGCATAAATATGCAAATGTTTGTATGTATGTATGTTGCGAAGTGCTACTAACGACATTTGCATAGACGATATTTTGTATGAAGATAAAAAATTCTGTTATGTTAGTAGAATTCTACAGTCACCGATCATTATAAATGAAAGTGAAGTAGCACAAGGAAAGATCAGCAAAATGCTAGATGAAAAAAACAGACAAAAGCGAATTACATCTGGTTTACTCTTTATTCAACCTTACATAGGCAAATGAAAGATTGTAAAACGACCTTTAGCAGGACACATCCTAAAATATATAATCTTCTTTATTGGCGTAAGCCTCGATAGCCAAGTTTACAACAGCGCGCCAATGTGCCCAAGGAGTGACCATTTCATTAAAAAAAGTTGTTCAGTTATGTTAACCAAGCCCAGCGTATTCGTTGCATATAGTCGAATTTTGTTGATTACGAAATCGTAGAGATCATCAACCACCAAAACACCCGAATTTAGTGACTCAAGTTGTCAGAGAAAGTGTTATCCGAATCCAACGAAGCCATGTTTTTGCCGTGATTAGCATTTAGATCGGCTGTCGAAAAGAGGTGAAGGTGAGTCACTCTGTAGTTTTGTACGGTTGTCATAACTTAAGGCCGCTTCTGAGTTCAAATGGCTCAGAAAGATTCCTTCATAATGCTATACTTTATTTTCAATATTTATTATTGTTTTTTGTTTTTATGTCTTAGCTTAAATCAGATAAAAACTTAACACCTCCTAAGTCAACATGAACACTCATTTGGTCCCAACTCCCTGCAATGAGTAGCCAGATCCTTCATTACCTGGTCTTTCCAATGGAGTGAAGGGGGAAGTTTCTCTGCTCCCCCCTGCGGGCACTGCGTCGAATACTCTCAGAGCTACAGCGTTTTCATCCATTCAGACGCTAGCGTAGCCGCTGTCTTTTAATTCGCCGAATTATGTCCATGTCGTCGTATATCTGGTATAGCTATATCGTTCCATCGACTGCATTATTCGCCAATGACAATACGCAAAGGACCATAAATTTGCCGCAGAACCTTTCTGAAAACTATTTTTACTAAAACTGACATTATGAATTTCTGTACTATTCAAAATTTGGAGAGTGGCGAATCGAAGAAGCAACTGTTCGAAGCTAATAGAGAGAGAAACATATTTTATTTAAAAATTATTGAACAGATTATTTGCTTCATTCACATGTACATTTTTTAACTAGCAAGAAATAGACAGACAGGGGAGCGAGTAGATCTAAAATAGCTTTATTAAAATTTTACTTTATATTTTTATTGTAACTTGAATTTCAACAATTTTGAGAGGATATTAGTTGAATGGTATGAAAAAAGTGTAGAGTAACCATTTCCAAACACTTTTTGATTGCAGCAGAACACTACTAGGTACTTTCGGAATCACACTTTCTCATTTCCATATTGCCATACTTATTACAATGAACTACCAGTTAGTGGATACCCAAGTGTATTTGGCAATTGACCACTCTAATCATCTGGCTTTTGCTAAGACGACTTTACTAAAAGAAATTTCTGTTCTTGCCAATAATCCATACAAATAGAATTGGGCACAAAAAAAGAGCATCTACCAAAAGAATTCAAAAGGAATTGGCAAGCCAGTATCTTAACATTGTTGTTGCGGCCACTCGAATGCACGCAATTATCGCCGTAAATTAATAGTTGAGTTGAAACGTTTGACAGCATTGCGAAATGCAAAATACACACTGATAAATGATTTATCTGACAGGCGAGCCAAAATGAGTTGTTCGCCAATCGCTGAAGTGCCTCTCAACACTGCCAACTACCAGATTGTAGCGTAAACAGTTTTAACGAATTGCTTTCGTGATTTTTTTTCAAATACCATTTACCAAGTATGTCTCCGTGTAAAAGAATGGCTTGTTGGTTGACTGCTATCTTATCTCAAATGGCAAACAAAGTGGCAACACGAATTCTTACACACCATTTTCAGCTACTTTATTTAGCAATTCACTTTCAAAATTACCTGTCAGATGCATGTATGTTGTAATGAAATGTTTTGAGATTGTAGAATGACAAGCAATGTTTGTCATAAAATCGGAATGTGGTAGAAAACTGCCAAGGTCATGACGAGCATGAGAAGTTTTTGGTATAACCAACACTTTTTTGAAGGAAATACTAAGAAACAATTACACAAAGATAGTGCGGATCTCGATGTTGGTTTGATGATATAATATGCTGCATGAACTAATTATTTGTAAATGAAAAGTAGCAACCGCCTTTCAGTTGTCATTCGTAATGCCAATATGCCATCTACCATACTATCCACACTACCTCAAAGTAATTTTGCAACAAGCAGCCTTTGGAGGAGCTGAATAGTTTTGGGCCACAAATAAGAACTGTGTCCCCAGCCTCAACAGGGCTGCCCAACTCATCCGTGTTTTGTGCCCTTCCATAGCAATATGGTTGGGTAGCAGATAGCTTGTAGATGATTTTGTGACGTTGTCTGAGTGGGTGACAAATATTTGACAAGTCTAAAAGTTTTTTTTAGAAATTGATAAGCATAGTTACAGATAACTTGTGTGTAGAGTTATGGAGTGAGATTTATATATTACCTTCATTCAAGATAAAAACTGTATAGTTATATCTCTAAACCTTATCATCACCACATTGACAAAATTCACATATAACCTCAAAAAATCTTCTTCTTCTTCTTAATTGGCGTGACACCGCTTACGCGATTATAGCCGAATTAACAACAGCGCTCCAGTCGTTTCTTCTTTTCACTACGTGGCGCCATTTAGATATTCCAAGCGTAGCCAGGTCCTTCTCCACCTGGTCCTTCCAATGGAGTGGAGGTCTTCCTCTTCCTCTGCTTCCCCCGGCGGGTACAGCGTCGAATACTTTCAGAGCTGGAGTGTTTTCGTCCATTCGGACAACATGACCTAGCCAGCGTAGCCGCTGTCTTTTAATTCACTGAACTATGGCAATGTCGTCGTACGGAGGATCTGGAGTCATGGGTAGAAGTTCACGCAAGTGAGGAAAGTTCTCTGATCGCCATTCACTTGGGAGTGGCCAGAAAAGATTCTTTTACATATGACTCAAGCAGCTCACGACTTCCGGTCTTTGACCAAGTATCCTCTGGGTAGCTTAAGAACATCCGTTTGAAGGCGAGCTAAAGTGAGAAGGCGAAACATCCCCTGCATAGGGTTGTGCGCTGGGTTTGGGACCCGCCACGTAAAAAATAACGCCCGCAGTGAACCTCAAAAAATCACAAAACATTAAAAAAGCCATAATACTATCGATTTTCACAAATCACCCCGATATCTGCACATACAAAATTTAATCGATACATTTTATATAGATTTTAAAACCAGTCCATGATTGCTCATTTGCACAGTTTACCTTTTGTTTTTTATGTTTGCATGAGAGTCTGTGTGTGTGTGCTTGAATCTGAAAGCAAATTGCATGTCGCTCTGACAACGCCGGCGCCAGAGCGAGAGTAAATTTGTCGTTAACCTGTCTACGCGAAGTCTTTAAAATTTATGATTTTCGTTGCAATTTGCATACCAACATACATGCATATGCATGTATTTCTGGGCACTCCTCCCCTCTTCTGGTTGTTGACCAAATGTTATCTTTATTTATGCGCTCGCTACAATAACTTTGCCTCACAAGTTCAAAATGGCATTTGTTTATCCAATAGACGCCTATACTAAGCGCTGAAGAAATAAAATGCCAAAAGACAGCAAGTCATTATATATTCATTGACTTATGTACTTGTATATAAGTATAGCTATTTGTGTATAAAGTAAAGGTGGCAACAGCTGCTGGAGCTGTTCACATGAGTTAGGACGCTATTAAGGATGCAATGTGATGCATTTTTTTTATTTAGCAGGTGAAGCTCAACTAAAGTAGCTGAATTTAAGAATTTTTTAGATGCTCCTAGATCGATAGCTGTCAAAGCAAATACTTGTTCAAAATAGACTAGAAAACTATTTGAAAATTGTCGAAATTTATACAACTTAGACAGTCTATAGAGAGAGAAAAAGTAAATTTGTCAGTTTTGTGGTGGAGAATGTGTGTTTCTAGAATCATAAACCATTACGAAAATTAAACAAAATCAATTCTTTTACATGATTTTATTCCATTTAGAACGATTTAAAATTTTTGGGTTTACATTTTATTTGTCAAATCTAATTTTTGCGAAATATGTTCAAATCATAAATTAATTAATCCATTTTAGTGGATACAAGCATGTTTACTGAGTTATTCTGGAACCAATCAATAATACAAAAACGGACTAACGTGAAGTTTAAACAGCAATAAAATAACGATTATATAAGAAATGGCTGTTTGTTCTGTAGATTTTGATTTTTTTATTATAAAATACGACAAGTTCAAAATTATAAGCTTATTTAAAGGTTAAAGTAACATCTTATTAGAGGCGCTTCTTAATTTGTCGATCACACAGATAAGAGAATCCAAAATGGTAAACTATACTCCCATTTCTTTGGTGCGTTCTAAAGTAAACAGGACTTTTTGAATCTAGCGCCCCCTGGTGGCGCCATCTACAAGCAAATAAATGATTGTATATCAGTCAGAATTTACTGTTCTGCGTTGTTCCAGTGGTTGCGGAATGTCTAGTTTTTCTAAAACACAGACAACTATTTGCTTGGAAGTACTTCGTGCGCGAACAACTTTTGTTGGATTCGGCAGTCGACTGTTGTTTTATTACCAACGTACACTGGAAACTACGCACAGGGAGAGCAGCTTTCCAACGCATGTTCGGAATATTGGAACAATGGAATAATATTCAAGTTACTCCATCTCTTGGCAAACCTCAAGAGTACAGTTATAGATCCAATATCTTTTTCTTCTTCTTTACTGACGTAGACACCGCTTACGCGATTATAGCCGAGTTAACAGCAGCCAGTCGTTTCTTCTTCTCCAATATATTAATAACAAAATACCAAAAGCTTAAATCCTTAAATCTTCAAATGAAAATTGTATCATATATATTATAAAACAATTTCTAAAAAAAATTACCAAAGGTGGCGAATTAAAGTTAGTATGATTCTAAATACATTAATACAAGGCGCGTTCCAAAGTAAACTTTCGAGTCTAGCGCATCCTGGTGGCGCCATCTATATATCGACTGGTGCGTCAGAATCTGCTATCTTAATCGATTTTCCAGTGAGAATTTCATGACATTTCATTGATTGGAAGTGAAGTTGTTGCGTTTTAAGTGTCAGTATGTTTGTGTTATCGGTGCGGAAATGAGCTTCGAACAAACCTTAAATTTTAAATTTATTTAAAATTTGGTAAAACTTTTACCGAATCGTTTCAATTGATGAAACAAGTTTATGGCGATGATTGCCTATCTCGTAGCAGAGTGCACGAGTAGTTTCAACGTTTTCAAAGTAAAGTGGTCGTGAGGATATAAATGACGATCAACATGTGGGCCAATCAAAATCCGTGATCACTGGAAATTCCATCGAAACAGTGCGTGAACTCATCAAAAATCAGCCGAAATCATCATCGAAATTCATGGAAATGGAATTGAACATCTCCAAAGCATTGATTTATTGCATTTTGACCGAACATTTGGGCTTACAAAAGGTGTGTGGACGGTTTGTTCCGCACAAATTGACTGAAGACCAAAAATTGTTTAGAATCCAACATTCGAAGGACAATTATTTGACCAAAAATCACATTTTAACCATTAACCACTCCCCGTATTCACCTGATATGGCATCGTGCGACTTATTCCTTTTCGGAAAAATGCATTTTCCCATGAAAGGAAAGCGTTAAACAGACGTAGAGGCCATTCAAAAGGTTTGCGGCCATACCGTCCAACGAGCTAAAACAGCCGTGAAAAAAATTGTGTTGAAGCAAAAGGAGACTATTTTGAATAAAACAAATTGATTTTGCCGAAGAAACCATTTGTTCAATTTTTGTTCAAGCCCTGTTTACCCTGAAACACATATAGATATCTCCGATTATCAATAAATTGGTTATTCAGTATCAATAGTATCGACTATCAATATAATGGGTTGTCAAAAAAGTCTTGCGGTATTTTTATTGAATTTTTTTATTGAAATTGAAATGAATTTTTGATGACTCATGCCCAGCTCTTGACCGATGCTACTGCTGCTACTATGCCGGTCTCTTTCGACCAAATCAGCGATTTATCGCAATTTTCGACGAAACGGAGCGTGGCGCATCTTGCCACCTCTTTTTTTTGAAACCATCGTTGTGCGGTGGAAATGGAAACTGTATCGGGTCCATAAACTGCACAAATTTTATTGGCGGCTTGAGATGCATTTTTGCCTTTATCGTAGTAGTACTGTAAAATATGCCGTACAGTATTTTATCTTTATTTTGCTCCATGTTTGCGACGCTATAACTCACGAAGGACTTAAAAGAAACGACAGTCAATCAAAGACGCGCGTGAAATGAGCTTTCCAAAAAGGTATAGCATGACCCGATGCGACGAATAAAACTAGAACTACGCGCTTTCATCGCCAACTAGCGAAAATACCGCAAGACTTTTTTGACAACCTATTAATAGCAGTAATATCAGATTAAATATTGAAAAACTTGATTGTTTTATGAAAAGACAAAATATACATATTCGAGTAGCTAGATATCAGCCATTGATGGCTTTATTGTTATTTATAGTTGGTTTCATCCAGCTAAAATTAGATTAATGAATTACTCTGTGATAAAATTTTGTATACAAATTTAATCCTGTATATTAAAGTTACGACTTGAAAGCACGAGCGTTCTTACTTTAACGAGCTATCTTATTCTTAACTACGTATTTTACTTTGGGTCTGAAAACGTTCTTAGTAAGATTTCTAAATTACGTTAATATCATTCAAACAGTTAAGAGCACATACACGTAAATAACAATTCGATGTTATTATTCATCCGAGATCCCGTCGAGAGTGTTACACCGAAGTGATTTTTCAATTGCCAAATTTCGAAACTATTTTTGTAGTAGGAATTGTTTAAAGTAGGCATTTCTATATGTTCATATTGATTTCTAAGCCAGTCAGTCAGTTGAGTTGAGTCAATTGTGAGCTCGGGCTGCAACCACTTTTCACATACTCGAACTCATACGCAAAACGTGGCTTTGATATCTTTAGAGTGTCACATTTCTCGATGAACTTCATTTTACTGTCATTAAATTTTTTTCTTTTGATGTTATCCTTAATTTTGGACAACACTTTCTATGGACTCTTTTTTACTAGGTTTGATCTTAGCCAAAAATTCATGTTTCATCATGAGTAAAAAACTATCGTTTTCGCACTTTTTCTCCGAGACATAACCATTGTTTGTCTCACTTTTGCTTTAAGTGACATATCACATTTAAGTGACAAGTGTGAGTTGATTAGGGTTTAAAATTAGTTAGTATAAAAAAAGAAAGCAGCTGATAAAATTTTCGAAAGTTTTAAAATATTGAAAATCATATGCCCAGACTGATTAACAGCCGACAGACAAAAGTGAGATTACAATCTTCAATACTTCAATGACATTGGAAATAACAGCAAGGCCGCTCATAAAAGTCAGTTTCAGCGACAAGCAGCCGCATTGATTGACAGACGCCGGATTGCTATGAAGACTTGGAAATTTGATAAATGCATAAATGTTTATATGTACATTACTCTCTCTTTCTCTCTCTTTGGACATGTGCGTTAATACACTTAACTATTATACTTTATTAGTTTACTCAATAAATTAGTGAAGCATCAACACATAATTCACTGCTGCGAGTGTAGACTTTCTTTAATTCCCGTTGTTTACGCCCAAATACCAGCGGCGTGAATCATTTACGTGCTCTCCCCCTCCCCAAGGCATGCCAAAGTGCAATTAATTTCGCAAAGCACTGTAAACACGGCAGCCGGCGTGACTGGGCTCAAGCATGAGACACAACAAACACCGGCGGTGCAGCCCCTTGATACCCCATGGATATAATGCATGCATATATTTGTATATGTGTGTGTGCGAGCCTTTATCGCGGCGGGACGCACGTTGGCGGCGACAGTGATTGTGTGTGGCGTCGTTTTGTGGCGGTAAGCGGCTTTTATCTTTTAATTTTCAATTCAAATCGAATTGCATTTGACGTGGCGCGACTTCAAACACCAAACAACAACATCGCGCACAACAATAATTACAATAGGCGAGCGAGCAGCTATAAAATAATCGCATGCAAAAAATATGCACGTGCATCGACATGTATATGTGCATGTATATATGTATGTATATATATGTATGTATTTAAATGAAATATATAAATATGTATACATCCATTGTAAAAGCGCGATTTGGTTGCATATCATGCCATCGCTTTTTTTTTTAACTCCCTTATTTTTATGCGCAGCGCCGCGTGGTGTCGCCGCAAAGCATTTTTGCAGGCACTGCCTGCCCTATTAATCAAATGTGTGGGTATTTTTACAATTTAGATCGCCCTGCGTCGGCCTATAAATGTCATATTCAAATAGATTGCACAGACAGCCGCACGCTCACGTGATATTCACGGTATGAATGCGAATCGTTGCTGAGCCCAAGCTTAAATTTATGAACCTCGAAAGTACATACATATATATTTATGTACAAATATATATATTTTTAACTGCTTTTCAAATTTGCGCAAAAAGTCATAAAAAGTTTGACACCACATTTATACATATGTACCTACAAAGACAGTTTGTTTTTTTTTTGCTAAAATAATCGCTCAGCGGCGAAATTCGTTTGATGATTAATTGCCGCCAAGTCAAAGGAAAATTGTAGCGAATTATAGCGCTTCTTATCGTTGCGGAAAATCTGCGTACCCTTTGTTGGGCTTATCACTATTTGTGTACCTGGTCAAGTGGTTGAGCATAAAACCTCGATTGGCTTAATTCCAGTAGCAATTAGTGTGCGACCGGCGATTGATGATAAAATGGAATCGTTAAGCACACACATGGAAACTAGATTAGTTACCTTTTTGTTTATAAATGGTTATGTGCACACCTGCCTTTCATATGTTAATCAATTCAATTAATGCTAAAAGCTCTTTTGATCAAAAATAACTTCAGAGTCAATCACTTCAAATAGAAGTATTTTTCAGTAATTGATAAACATTTTTTAAAACTCACAAAAATAATTTTGGAATTTTGGCGCTTCTGATGTAATTTTTTACCACTGGATTGTGGTTTATTATGAATCATAATTTATGATGAATTCTGGTATTCTTTGACACTTGACATTTTTGATATTCTCAACTGAGAGAAAGCAGTTCTTTATTTTATGGAGCTTATGATTCAATTATAGAAAGTTTTATCAAAGTATTTGTATCCATAACGTCAAAATCAGTTGTATTTTGTTTTCCTCATTGAGTTTCGATTCACATTTTGATGATTTTGTGTTATTTGCAATGAATTCGTATTCAATTATCACTCAAAAAAGGCATTTTCATTGGTTGAAATCTTTGAAAATTTTATTTTTGAAACATAAAAACAAAACAATATAAAACAAAACAGCTAATTTTGACATTTTGAATCCAATTTCTATTGTTAAATTGCTGATTTTGGGCTATCGACTTAAGCTTATATAATTGAATCATGGTTGAGACTATTTCACATACAACTCAGACACAGTGAAATTCCTCATAGCCGGAAACCCACCTTCGCAGTGGTTTTGACCGTGTCCGGTCATTGTTCGGTTATAGGAATTGGTTTTGTTTAAAAATATAAGTGAAAACCTTGTGTTCATTAGTTTTGTCCGATTATGATTTCTGTCTGGTTATAAGGACTGCCCATAAAGGGGAATTTAACAAAGATGTATCAAATCTAGAATGGCTAGCCACAAGACGTAAGCTTAGACATAAAATGAGATATTGAGAGAACCAACTAATGGCAGCAGAAATAAATAAGGTCAAAGAACCACTAATTAGATTCAAAAGCATTTAGAAAGTACTCTGACTTAATAATCAACTTATTTGAGTTATATAGAGAGAAGTAAAGTATGAATTTTGGTAAAAAAACGAAATTGATTTGTGTCCGTTTTTTCACAATTTTCTCAAGCACGGCTCGAAATTTGCTTAGCAAACACCACATCGAACAAAAGCTTTTCGTGGTTTACTCAATTTTACTGCAGTTTTACTTCGCCGTTTGGCGAATTCCAAGCAAAGCGTTCTGGTGCATTAATATCACTTGCATTTATTTCATTAAAAAGCGAAAAGATGAAGAATACAAAGTTGGGGAAAAGATATAAAAGTCTGTGCAGGAAACCGTCTGGTTCGAGTTGTTGACCAACAAAAGTAGTTTTCTCGTATAAACTGGAACTTAGCCACCCGATGGAGCCACAGTAGGATGAATTAATGGGAATGAAGTTAAGAGGCTGAAAAAGAGAGTGAAAGAGAGTGTATAAAAACAAAAGAATCTTTGTCGTTATCTTTACAGATCACTGTTTTATTTTGTGTTTCTGATTTCTGATTTCAAAACCAAAGGCGGCCATTTCTTCTTTTGAGTTTTACTTACATATGTATCTCCCAATGAATAATTCAAGGTAGGTTTAGTCAAGGTTTCAACAAATACCAATTTCATATCTTTCCATAAAAGACAGTGACTAAAGCTGTAAAGCCAAATTTCCTATTACTTGCTCTTGATGGAAGTTTTCAAGAGCCCATAAAGCGAAGCGATGTCGCTTGGGAAGGTAGAGCGACTTCAGTTCTTGCACAAGCTGTATTTTGTACGCTTTCATTTTAAGATCTCGACGTGAAATGTGCCAAGTCGTTCCATAAGTCAGTGCGAGTTGCCGTGGGCGGTGACGAATCGGCTTTTCACGGTCTTCGTGTACACTCTCAGCTATGGCTGCTATATTTTCTACACTGCGAGCTGGACGTGATCAAGTCGGTCGAATATTATTCAATAATAAATGCTGGGTCTCAAGTTGGGTTATGGTGTTGGGAATAGTACGCGGGTGAGTCGACTATGTTGACCTTAAGTTGAGCGAAACGCTCGATACACGTTATATATATTATGTGAATTTTCGCTATAAAGTTGAACCATTTGTAAACGTTGTCCAAAAGTCTTTCTATGATGAAATGTCAAACAAAACTGAACAAATATATCATGACAGCTTGAGAGGACCCACGCGTGATCTGTCAAAAAAGACTATTGAAAAAAGTACTTCTACTGGGATCACCCGTTATATCTACTAATGAAAAGTAATGCTAATTGTGATGTGTTCCAATCCAACAACAACATGGCAACAATAAACGTCAAAGTTAAGGCTACAAATGAATACAAAATCGGTATCTTAACAGAAAGCATGGCAACGAGTTTGTTTGAAGTTGTCAAGCTCAAAGCGTGTGGCTACAGATGAGATCGCCTGGTGAATAGCTAAACGGAGTGACGTCATTTTGTCATTCAGCGCGCTTTTATTTATCATTAATGATAGCCGATGTAGGTGAAATATGTGCTGTTCGAGTATGTGAATATACTCTGAGTGAAGACCACCGGCTTTGGTCAGCAAAGTCACATACTCGTACAGCATTTGTATGTACGTATAAATGCAAATCTGTAGATTGATATCGCGAGTTTTGCCTTTTAGGCGCCACACACCTGTTGCCAATGTTTTGTGGTGTTTTTCCTCAAACATTCTTTTTGAGCATCAACCGGTTTGGCTCAACGTCTTCAGCCGTCGTCTGACACGCTTGAATTTAACAACTGGCAATTATTACTGTTATGTTTTTAATAGTTGTTGGTGTAACAACAAAATATCTGTGCTTTCAGCTTTTTCTACTAAAATCAACATAGTGATTGTTGTTGCTCAAATTGTTGTGCTTGGCATTCCCTTGAGAGCGTTGCTCAAGCGTGTCGACTGGCGTCAAGTGACAACTAATGGCCGGTAATTTTTCAACAGAAACGCGCGTCTGTATTTTATTATTTTTACACATTTCAATTTTTCAAAAAATTATTATTTTTTGTTGTAAACTTTTCTGTTGTTGCGGCAGCTTGTCTGAGGCGCGCTTAATATACACGCCAGCTGCCTGGTAGAGCTGTTTATGTACTACTTATGTGCATACATATATACGTACATACATATGTGCTCATGTATACATATACATACATATATATAATGTTTGTGTGTGTGTTTGTGTGCAAAAGTTGGCGCTTTTCAAGTTTTGCGACGAGCTCGTTGCCTTTGCTGTTGTTATTTTTGTAGTTATTTGTTATTAATTTATATACAAACATCCGTACATTGTGTTGCTGTCATTGTTTGTAGTTGCCGGCCGCTTTTTCGGCGCGTCACATGCATACACGCACACACACACGCTCAAAGTCATAGGCGTTTGTGCCAACCGCCAATTTAATTTACAAATTAATGCAATAACCATTATAAGCGGAGTGAGAATGCGGCACGACAACGTACAACAACACTATACAAGCGTACATACACACACACACACACACACACATGAAATATAAAACTTTGTCGGCGGCAAAAACAAATAAGTGTGCAAACAACGCGGTGCACATTGGTAATAACAATATCAATTAGCGGTTAAATGTTGTTGTTGTTTGTTGTATTTTTTTTTTTTTGATTTTACACAAGCAATTTTTCTGGCTTAGTATATACATACATACATACATACATATGTATGTATGCCCGTATTTATGTAACACTTCGTGACATTTTAATACTGTATGAACTTAACATTACAACAACAATAATACACAAATATTTTTTTTTTTTTTAATTTAATCGCAAATCAAACAAATGTTGTTAATGCTTTGGCAGTTGACGGTGAATTTTTTGTTTGATATTTGACGCACAAAAATGTTTGCGGTTTGCATGGCTGCGGTTGTCGCCAGCATTTTATAATGTCGGGCTTAACTTATTTTCACTAATTAGCGGGATTACATTTATTTTGCAATGTATAACCACAATTTAAAACAATTATATGCGATATATATTGCATTGATTAATCCTCGAGCAAATAGTTTTTTACTCTCTTTTTACCCAGCGCATAACGAACGCAGCAGAGTTAGGGTTAGGTTAGCTTCGTCATCACTAATGTGCTGTCAGTAAGTTGTGACCTTCTGAGACTGAGCAACAAACATGCCGATTTTATTTTGGTCCTTACACATGGCATTGGCTAACCTTGCATGTCCTTAAGGCATTCCATCTCACTCGGATCCGTCTGGTAGTTCTTTCAAAATTTTCATTAGCATTAGTTTTAGCAAATTGCTTATTTTCTGACTGGTTCGATAGCCAAACGGATCCAACTTTTGGTAATCTCATCATACATTTCGTTTCCCAGTATTGTTCTTGTGGCCTGGAACCCAGTATGTGTGAAGCCGCTTTCCAATGGCCAATATATGTCTTGCTTCCCTGCTTCTGATAGCCGCTTGGCTATCGACGTTTATGTGGATATTCCTTATGTTGTTTTCTGTGATGTTAGCTATCTAAGCTGCATCATAACAGCAAGTCTCCCGCCTGGGAGATACTGCAGTATTCCGGAAGCTTTAAGGTTGGCCTGAGATCGCGCAATATATAACCGCCTAAGTGGTATCTACGCCAATAAAGAGGAAAGACAAAAAGTTTTTTAAGACCTTTGTTACAAGTCTTGAATGTATGCTATGTTACTACTAGTTTTAAAACCCAAAGTGTGGAAATGATAAGACTGAAAATTGTAAAAGACCGAAATAGAGCGCTATTGGAACGAGCTTCTCAATATTTTATCAAGATTGTTTTAGGAAAAGATCTTCACCAGATTCTTTAAGATGAAAGCCCTAGACTAGTATACGGCGGACCAACACAATTCTTCAGATATTTCCCATCATAAATATCCTCACCTGATTTCTTCTCGTTCACATATTCATTGGTGTATGAGATACCGTTGCTACCGCTTAATATATATTTTGTCATAAGACTATCCAAATGAAGTCTCTTTGCAACTGCTATTGCTAGAACAAAAGTATACAATGCTTTGGGCAGGAATATTCTTATAAGTCCTTTGACCCATAGTAAGCAACGACGTATATATGTACGTCGTATATAGAGGGATTCAACGTACCTTATAAGACAAGACTCGAAGCCTTTGAATTGGATAGCTGAACCCAGGCTACTTGTCGCCTTCTACACTGGCCATTGTAAGCTTAAGAAGCCCTTACATATATACATACCTACTATATAATAGGGGCTAACTTCTTGTGCGAGTTGCCGGTTCTGCGGCATGGAGCCTGAAACTCCAGAACATCTGCTAATTGACCATATAGTAGTTTGTAGACATAGAACAAAGGCTGTTGGATCCATGTTTCTACATAAGGATCACATCGTCTCAATAGCACCTAGCAGTATATTGGAATTTATCAAATTGCTGGGGCTAAGTGAGTCGCTGTGACTTAGGAGAGGGCACAATGGACCTTAGGTCGCGGTGCAATTCTCATTTATTTATCCAATAGTACGATGGTGAAAGGTTTCAAACGTTTCTATGCGATGGCGTCACTCTATCTGTTAATTAAACTATGATAATAAATTTTTCAAAAATAAAGTAAAAATGATTGCATCAAAATTCTGATACAAATCAACTCGTCATTTCTCAACTTGAACGCCATATTTAGTATTTCGCATGTCAAAAGCAGGTAAGCAACTGTCAAATGAACCAACAAATAGTTAGCAATTTGTATGCCATAAATTACGCAACGTACTTGCCAAGCGCGCAGCTGCACGCACATTAGTGCTACCAAAATACACAAACCGCTAAATGGACAACCAGTCCGGGCCTAAACCGCTTGTCATTTCATTTGTCAAGCACCAGTATGCATACCAACAACAACACTGGATACATATATCCATACCTACATAGTATGTATGTATATACATACATACATATATGTATATGTCGGTGACACGCCCCATCTATCAACCATTTGTACTACTTCGTCTCCCAACCCATTTGGGTTGCTCATAAAGCACCTCAAGAGCCGAGCCGAGGCCCCAGTACGCACAAATGCCAATCGGTCATATGACTTTACAAAAAAAAAAAAAAAAACAAAAAAAAAAAAGAACAACAACAAATGACATAAATGGGAAACTAAAAAGCCTAAGGTCCAACAGGCACATTCTTCCTAGGCAGCATCCACTTAGTGCACCTCGGTTTGAATGTGCGTGTGTGGATCCATTGCAAGTTAGTTGATTGAATTAAATTACATTTATGCAATCGTGCCTCAGCCAAGCCGAGGCAGCTGTCAAGGCACACTCACACCACCACATAAACGCTTTCCGACCCAAAGTTGTTGAAAAATGAAGTAATTGTGAAGAATGGTTCCCCAAACTGGGCTGGCCAGACAGTGAGGCGATGAAGCTGGATAGTAGAGAACCAATACAACAGAAGCAACAACATTGGTGGAGTTGCTGGCTGGAGTATGCACGCATAGGTAGTCACTCAACCATCAACACTTACATACCACTCGCCAGCGCGCCTTCAAATGTCAAAGCGTACGTGTTGCTGGGTTGTTGTTGCACGCATGCGTTCACAAAGTGATCGCTCATGTTTTCGGGTTAGTCGTTGTGGAGCGGAGGGGATTCGCACGGCACGACACATTCACAGATAAGCCTGTGGAGTGAGCAACACGTACGCACCATAAAGAAACAGGAAACTGATGAATGCCGCGCAGTCTCCCCATGCACGTCGGCATTCCATCACAGCGGCCCTGTTGCAACTCGCTTGAAATGGCTTTTGGAATTGCTGATGAAATGCGCATGAATTAAATATGATGTATTGCCTGGATATAGGCTTTGGCTAGGCCGTTCGACTATTGTGTTGGTGATGAAGAAAAATGTTCTTACAATGTTGCCGATGTAAATAGGTTGCAAGTTCGTAGTGGTGTGGCAAAGGAGCGGGAAAATGTGCGTTCATCAAAGGAGGTTGTGTGTGCACTACTCATATGCTCCATTATTGGTTATGGCAAAGAGGAAAAATTAATAGATTTTTGTAATTTCGGGAACAAATTGGCTGTAACGTAAATGTAAGCGGTGTCTACGCCAGTAAAGAAGAACAAGATAAGCTGCAACGCTATTACGTACAAGAGGTAGAAAATTAAATTTGCAACTTGATTAATAATAAATTGTTTTCTAGGAAATTTGCTGTCGACACTGTACTTCAACATCGAGTGGCAACTTGAAAGCCAATAAAATTATCCTAGGTAGAAAAAAATTAAATAATAACAAAAAATAAAAAAAAAAAACAAAAAATAATAAAATCAATTAAAATAAAAAAAATATATTAATTAAATTAAATTATTATTAGCGTATTTCAAAATTACGTAACAAAAACTAACATCTAATATAGCTTAAGTCATATCTTTAATCAAGGCATATATTATACTTTGCTGCCTAGAAATATTTTTATATGCATATATTTTTCTGGTGTAAAATATTTTACTTCAAATGAAGCTCTCGATCTGATAAGATAAGCACCTCAACGAGTCTCGAATAAAGTAGATAGAATAATTTTCTGAATTAACATACAAGAAAATCGACTTAAGCTCCTTTCGTGTGTTAATCCAGATAAAGAAGAATCATTTTTGCTAAGGGTTTAGGAACTAGCTTTCTAAGGAAGCAAAATAGGTTAGGTTAGGTTAGATGGCTGATCATAGATCGCACGTGGACTAGAAGTAGTCCTTTGTGAAGCCATTAAAAATAAAACTCCCATGTTCGGACTTAAAGATCGGCGAAACGCTTCTTAACCAATACAAATTTGCAAAGGCGCTTAATTTCTACGCCCGCCAGTTCGGTGGGATGTCTGAAGGTATGCGCCCCCAAGTGTCTAAGTCTTGATCTCCCGAAAGCGGGGCAGTCAAGAAGGAAGTGCTGGCTAGTTTCTACCGCATCTTCTTCCAAACAGCTTCTGCATATGGCGTCCGGTAGAATTCCCAGTCTTGCAGCATGTATGCCAATAGGGCAGTGGCCCGTCAAGAGCCCCATCACTAACGAGAGGCTGGCCTTACTGACGGCAAAGAGATCATTAGATCTCCTGCGATCTATACTGGGCCAGAAGGCTTTTGTGACCGCGCAGGTACCAATGCTGGTCCAGCGTTGACCAAGAAGCCGCGAGGCCCAGCTATCCAGTAGTAGAGCACAGGAGGATGCGGGAGCACCGACCCGTCCCCATTCTACCGATAAGGGTTCCTTCTAGGGTGCCTTTCCTTGCTAGCTCATCAGCTTTGCAATTACCTGCGATTCCGCTGTGGCCCGACACCCATACAAGTCTTATAGCAAAAGCTCTAGCCGCCAGAGACAGTGATGCCAGACACTCTTCGACCAGCCCTGAACGCACCGTGAATGAGTTCAAGGCTAGTATCGCCGCTCTGCTATCTGAGTGAATGGTCACTTCTCTGTTTACTAGTTCTTTTTAACCCGGTGTTTATATACAATCTTCGTGGTAAATTGAGGATACTCGGGGAGAAAAAACGCGTGCAATTTTCAGATCGATATCTCAAAAACTGGGGGACCAGTTCGCGTATATACAGCCCGACTGGCAGACGGAGGTGTCTAAAGCGACTCAGCTCGCGTTGCTGATTATACACATATTTTATATATTTTATAGGGTCTCCGTCGTTTTCTTCTGGATCTTGCAAACTTGGTATAAAAATTAACTCTTTACAAATAAATCGCGTATTATGGAATAGGCAGATAGTTCATGATGAATGTAGCTGGAAAGCATTGAACGACTTAACTATCGTAAGTTAAATAATTGATATATGAAATTAGGAAAAGGGAAGTAAAATGTCAATAACCATCTGATTATCGTACAATTATAGAGTTACCATATTATTGGTATCAAAAGCTTGAAATATTAATGCCGGTAATAACATACTTTCTTATGGCACCTGATACCGATCTGACGCATAATAAAAAGTCTTGCGGTATTTTCGCTAGTTGGCGCTGAAAGCGCGTAGTTCTAGTTTTATTCGTCGCATCGGGTCATGTATACTTTTTTTGACCTGTAAGTGGCACATAATGTTGATTGATTGTCGACAGCACTTTGATGTCGTTCGATGAGATTTTCCATCCGCTCACTCGCAAACAGAAACAACAACAATAAAAAAATATAAAAGAAAACCCCGGTTTCGATCCAATGGAAATCGTTTCGTTTACTAGTTATTTTTAACCCGGTGCTTATATACAATCTTCGTGCCGAATTGAGGATACTTGGGGAGAAAAAACGCGTGCCAATTTCAGATCGATATCTCAAAAACGGGGGGACCAGTTCGCGTATATACAGCCCGACTGGCAGACGGAGATGTCTAAAGCGACTCAGCTCGCGTTGCTGTTTATTTATACACATATTTTATATATTTTATAGGGTCTCCGTCGTTTTCTTCTGGATCTCGCAAACTTTCGCGTATTATGGAATTGGCAGATAGTTCATGATGAATTAGCTGGATAAAGCATTGAACGACTTAACTATCGTAAATTAAATAATTGATCATGAAATTAGACCGGCAAGTAAAATGTCAACCATAGCATTATTTTACAATTATAGAGTTACCATATTATTGGTATCAAAAGCTTGAAATATTAATGCCGGTAATAACATACTTTCTTATGGCACCTGATACCGATCTGACGCATAATATAAATTGAGTTATTGAAATATTGGTTAATTTTCGAAAGCAACTGAAAGTTTGCAATTTTCTTGAGCAGTTCTCCAAATGCGAATCAAAAGAGCCGTTAGTCCGGCTGATTGAGATTTCGTATTTCGTATTTTAGAGTATTTGCGTTTTGCTACTACATACGAAATTTCACATATTTTGTAACAAACTTACATTCATAAATATTTCTTCAAAATAAACTTACATAAATACATACATACATTACCATAAGTGAGTGCCAATAAACCCTAATTTGGCGCGTGCCACACAACAACGCCTTCATACATAATATGTGTACATAAAATATAATCAAATAGAGGAGACACAAGACACGCTTAAAAAAGGAATACTCAAGAAAATTGAAAAAGACACACACATATTCACACACATACAAATTGAGGTGCGCCCTGTGGCAACGGGCGTGAAAAAGTGTCAGTCAAGCGATTACTATTTAAATTTGGTGAAATGCAATAAAAAGCACAAAAGCCATTTGAGGCTTACGCTGCTCCCGCTGGTCTGCAGCACTTACACTGGCAACAACACCAACCAACAACGAATCGCAGATAATGGAATTTAACTAAAAAGGGCAAAGCGAGGTAAGAAAGACAATATTATGCATAAATACATACATAGATATACATATGTATATACGTTAATATATATGTATATATAAGCAAAGGTACATAAGTATTTGTTTATACATGTATGTATGTATATAATACGTTAGCAACCAAGCGCTCCAAGTTGAACGGCATACAAACTCATACATGAGCATTTGTATGGGTTACAGGTAAAGTAGGGAGGGACGGTAGGAAAGGATGCAAGTCATAGGCTCAATGCCACTTTCGACTGGCAGCAGTTTGAAAAGAAATCATAGACAATTATGAAATTTTCCACTTAAGCTTTCTTCGATAATTGCATGTCCGTACTGTTCGCCTGTCCGTCCATCTGTACGCCCGGCTACCCAATTCGGTGCCGGTCATCGTCAGCAAGACGTTGGTGAATGGATACTTTGGTGTTGGCGTGTGTGTATTTGTTGTAATAGCTTTGAGTGACTGCTGAATGGGCGATTAAAAAGTGCTGCCCAAAATTAAAATTAAAATTTTATGCGCTTTTGACAGTTGTCGAATGACAATTTTGACAGTTAAATAGCCGTTAGGTGTGCACAAATGTAATGGTAAAAGGATGTGATAATGGCTCACAGTGGAGAATCGTGAATTTTAGTATTGGGCGTAGTAACAAATACTTGCGGAGGTAAATACCATATTTGCAGACCCGATTGAATTTCGAGCAACAATTTCAAGATTAAAAGTAATGAGCTATTAAATTTTAACAAACAAATTGCGGGTTGTGAAAAATATACCTCTCTGGCAACACCGTCGCTGCATAAAAGTATTACGCTATTTTTTATTTGAGCAAAATTAATTTTATTTGCCGATTTATTTATTCATTTGATTTTGAAAACTGTTAAAGCGTTGGCAATAAAAATGTGTTTTGATTATCTCGAGGCGATAACAACAGCGGCAGCAACAACCCCATAAAAGCCATTCAAAATGCCAATTAATTATGCAAATTATTGAAGAGCCGAAAGGCTGCGGCAGCATAAGAGAGGTCATAAAAATAACAAACAGTAAAATTAAAAATTATTAAAACCATGCATGGAACGTGCTTGTTGAGAGGACTTGTGTGCAATACTTTTAAAAATATTAATAAATTTTTGCATACAGAGTAAACTGCAACGAATGTTTAATTCAAGGAAAAAATGCAGTTTCCGAGCCGTTGGCATTGGTTGGCATTGGTAATCGAGCTATGGGAATTACTAATTTCATATATGTTTCATGCGTTTATTGAAAAAATATTAAATCTGTTATGAGCGTCACATATTGTGACAAAAAAGTACCCGGAAATTGTATATAAAATGCAAAATAATTCCTTATTCATCAATATTTATTTTGTCGCTTTCAAAGTAATCCCCACTAAATGTATGGCATAAGTGTAGCCAACGATTCTTCCAGTCCTCGAAACACTTTTCATAGGCACTTTTTGGGTCAACCTTCAGCTACTTCTGCGAATTTTGTTTTATCTCTTCGATCGACTGAAAACGTGTTTTACGGCGCGGCAATTTCAGTTTCGGGATCCAAAAACCACACGGAGCCAAATCCGCTGAATACGGTGATTGATAGATGGTATTCAATGCGTTTTTGGCTTTAAATTCGATCACAATGTTAACATTTAAAAAAAAATCAATCTCATTTATTTATAAAATCCTTAGATAACATAGACTGATATATTTTAGTCTATATTTCCTCTTCACCTGTTTCAAAATCACGGACACGCTCCTGGTGACTTCAAGCCGGTTATAGCTGAGTATGAGCATGATGCCAGATGTCCAGAGTGGAGGCCACTAAAAACAGTTATTTATTTCCGAAATCGAATTAGAATTGAGAATAGACATGACTCATTTTTGGGCTTTCAAAAGACCAGCGGATACGGTAATAGTTTTTAAATATTTTCGAAGTTGGAAGTGAAAGATTCAAAGGTATAAAAAAATATACGCGCAGCTGATTTTAAAAAAGTCCAAAACCATTTAAAATCGACAATTAAATTCGGCATTCTCTCAAAATGACGAACACGTAATTTTAACAGAGTTTAGTTCAGAGCCGGAATGTTTTTTCATTCTCCGTACTCCAATATATTGAAACTGAGGGATCAATTAGTAACATAATTCAAGCAATTTCACTTTGCCTTACTGGGAGACCACTTTATTTCAATTAGACCGACTATGATCAAGGTATATTGATATGGTGGCCGATAACGGGAAAGAAATACGCGGTAAAACGTATGGAAAGCATGCAAAGAGCAGCCAGCATTTGCATCAGTGAAGCTCTCAGAACAATGCCAAGCCAAGCACTTAATATAATTTCACAGTTGCTACCAAACGACTTGTTCTGTAAGCAAATTGCACCGAAGTCAGCTCTCAGAGGAATATTTATCTTAAGGGAATCCTAACTTTTAATCACTAGCAACAAACACATTCTTAATAATATATATTTAAAAAGTTCCCGTTTCTTTCCATTACCACGGATTTTCTAAATGCTACAGAGTTGAATTAACATTCGATCCCCAATATTGTCTTCCTTTCCAGAAAAGAGTATAAAAGGGGAGATATAGACAACGTCAGGTTAAGCATCTATACGGATGGCTCCAGACTAGATAACAGACCGGGAGGTCTCTTTTCTGCCAAACTAAATACGTAAATCCCCAAAGGTCTTTGGGATCACTAAAGTCTCTTGGGGTTTCATCTAAGTTAGTGAAAGCATGCTTTGATCTCTTAGTGGATCCATTGCACGACAAACCTATTAAGGGTTCCTAAACATAGTGGTATCCCAGGAAACTGTGAAGCAGATAAAGTTGACAGAACAGGCATCACCATACAATAGACTCCGAAAAAGAGGGAATTTGTATGCCTCTGGCTACTTGCAGATATCTAATCAACAAAGATATTATAAATTTAGCTGAGTCTTGGTGGAATCAATCCCTAACTTGCTCAATAAGCAGGCTAACGTGGCATGAGTGGAATATGGGCGGCACATGTCGACTATCAAAAACTAAAAGTAATGACTCTAGTAGGAATAGGCAAACATACTAGACTAACAGCAAACAAAGAACGCTTTTAACGACTATTGTAGAAGCTGTCGGAAGCTACAAAAGGTAGAGACTCCCAAACATCTTCTATGCGATTGCAAAGCTCTATATAGGAAAATAAACGCAACTATCGGTTGAGCATTTGTTGACAACGTCTCCGAGGTTGCTCAGAGTAAACTTTTCACGCTGATGAACTTCACCAAGGTGGCTCAGAGAAGAGTCAATAGAGTGAGGGGACTTTAGTCCCGGTGGTAACACACGATCGGCCACTACACTTGCGGGATGGGATAGATACCGAGAGTTGAAGAGGGAAGCCAGACGCATTTGCAGACAGAAGAAGAAAGAGGTCGAAATGCGTGAGTACGAAGAGCTTGATAAGCTGGCCGACAGGGGTAATACTTGAAAATTCTACAAAAAAATGCGGCGGCTTACAGAAGGTTTCAAGACCGGAGCATACTCTTGTAGAACCCCCAAAGGTGATCTAGTCACCGATGCCCAGAGCATACTTAAATTATGGAGGGAACACTTCTCCAGCCTGCTGAATAGCAGTGAACGCACAACACCAGGAGAAGGAGAACCCGATTCCCCAATCGATGACGATGGAGCCGACGTTCGATTACCCGACCATATTGTAGCAATGAAGAACAACAAAGCGGCAGGGGCCGACGGATTGCCGGCCGAGCTATTCAAACACGGTGGCGAAGAACTGATAAGGAGCATGCATCAGCTTCTTTGTAAAATATGGTCGGGCCCAACGATTGGAATTTAAGTGTGCTATGCCCAATCCATAAAAAAGGAGACCCCACAATCTGCGCCAACTACCGTGGGATTAGCCTCCTCAACATCGCATATAAGGTTCTATCGAGCGTATTGTGCGAAAGATTAAAGCCCACCGTCAACAAACTGATTGGACCTTATCAGTGTGGCTTCAGACCTGGAAAATCAACAACCGACCAGATATTCACCATGCGCCAAATCTTGTTAAATAGTTACCCGTCAAAAGAGGAACGACACGCACCACCTCTTCGTCGATTTCAAAGCTGTTTTCGACAGCACGAAAAGGAGCTTCCTTTAAGCCGCGATGTCTGAATTCGGTATCCCCGCAAAACTAATACGGCTGTGTAAGCTGACGTTGAGCAACACCAAAAGCTCCATCAGAATCGGGAAGGACCTCTCCGAGCCGTTCCATACCAAACGAGGTTTCAGACAAGGCGACTTCCTATCGTGCGACTTCTTCAACCTGCTGCTGGAGAAAATAATTTGAGCTGCAGAACTTAATCGAGCAGGTACAATCTTTTATAAGAGTGTACAGCTGCTGGCATTTGCCGATGATATTGATATCATCGGCCTCAACACCCGCGCCGTTAGTTCTGCTTTCTCCAGGCTGGACAAGGAAGCAAAAGAAATGGGTCTGGCACTGAACGAGGGCAAGACGAAATATCTCCTGTCATCAAACAAACAGTCACGTCACTGTTGACAGTCATAACTTCGAAGTTGTAGATAATTTCGTCTATCTTTTGGCACCAGCAATACAAGTGTCAGTTTCGAAATTTAACGCAGAATAACTCTTGCCAATAGGTACTACTTTGGACTGAGTAGGCAATTGAGAAGCAAAGTCCTCTCTCGACAAACAAAAACCAAACTCTACAAGTCGCTCATAATTCCCGTCCTGCTATATGGTGCAGAGTCTTGGACGATGTCAACAACGTATGAGTCGATGCGAGTTTTCGAGAGAAAAGTTCTAACGGTGAATATCGAATATTCCATGCAACGACGAGCTGTACGAGATATATGATGACATTGAAAAAGTTCAGCGAATTAAAGGCAGCGGCTACGCTGGCTAGGCCATGTTGTCCGAATGGACGAAAACACTCCAGCTCTGAAAGTATTCGATGCCGTACCCGCCGGGGGAAGCAGAGGAAGAGGAAGACGTCCACTCCGTTGGAAAGACCAAGTGGAGAAGGACCTGGCTTCGCTTGGAATATCCAATTGGCGCAACGTAGCGAAAAGACGAAACGACTGGCGCGCTGTTGTTAACTCGGCTATAATCGCGTAAGCGGTGTCTACGGCAATTAAGAAGAAGAAGAAGGTAACACAATGGGCCTGTAGAAGGTGCGTCGTGAGACAGACGCTATACCTACCAACCTATCATAATACGTAAGCCTTTACTTCTTTCGTTTATCAGTTTCAGAGCTTCTAAAGGAACCCATATAAATATACCTACACATACGAATATTTATATTCAAAAACTAGAAAAGCGTACAATTGTTTTCCCGTATATAAAGCGCTGTTTTATTATTTTTATTATTTTTTTTTTGTATTTCAGAATACTCTTTCAATGCGAGAGAATTGCGAAAAAACGATCAATCATTCCGACTGAAGCGCTTTTCAAGGTTGCATGCAAGTTTATGGCGCTATAATTATTAATTAACATTTGTATTTTATATTTAAATTTATTATTTTCGCTTCTCGCGCTATCATGCTACATCACAGCGACCTTTAAAATCGCTGTTCAAATTCCACGTTCAACTACAAATGGCCTTTGCGGCAGAATTATAGTGGCACGTGGTCGTCGGAGCATCAGTTGGCACAACCAGTTGACTCAGCCATAAAAATTACAACAAAAGCGGACGAGACATGAAAAACAATACGGCGAGGAGCATAAAAACTTATATAATAGATATAAGAGATATTTAGAAATACCAAAAAATCAAAAAACCTAAAATTGTAGAAACAAGAGACTAAATAAAAATAAAAATTAAAGAACACCCATTTGAAAGGCAAAACAACTCTTCAAAGTCCATTATTATCTCGGCGCTTTAATCAAAGCATTTCGAATCTTTTGTTGCGCCTCTTCGATAACATTAATTACGTTTTCATGAGTAAACATTAAAATATCTTTAAAAAAATTTTGCCGAAATACAATAAAAGTGTGCATAAAGCAAAGGTAAAAATTAAAAGAGCGATATGCCTTTTTTCAATCGAATTGCCGAGAAATTCCATCTAAACTTGCTAATTTTCAACCACCGCCATCGATAAAATCAGCAAGCCCCACGGCGATGCCGCCGAACTCTTTTAATTAATGCACTGTATAATATGGAAAGCAGCTCATAAATATTGCCTGCGTTTTATTTTGATTGATGCCGAGCTTTATTAGGCGAGCCGGTAAGTGTTTGTGCCAGCGGCTGCTTTAAATCACTTTTGAACGGCGATTGCTTGCACACTGTTGCAGATTAATATATCAATTTCGATAAATCAGGTAATAAAAATAACTTATAAACACTATCGGCTTGTAAATAAAGCAATCGCAATTAGCGTGATACTAAACAACTGTGTGTTATTAATTTATTGTAGACTCCGATAGTGAATACATAGATATATAACGGTTTAAAGGCAAATAAATCGAAACTGTTTTGCTTGCCGAGGCACTCAATAACCTTTTTCATGTGGTGTCTTCGTAATAAATGTGTTTCAGAAATATTTTCGATTTAATGAGAAAGGATAAAAGATACATAAATATAAACTAGAATCTATAAATAAGCAAAAATTTTGACTAAAAATTTTAAATATTAAAAAATATTTTATTCTCACTCAAAATATATTGCTGTAGAACCATAAATAATTTTTTTTTTGAAAACTCAATCTAAAGTACTCACATTTACCTTAAGCAAAACAAAGATCAGTACACCTTGTGGATTACGGTTGCTAACACTTTAGGGATTGCATGAGTTTACGGGTTTTAAAAAATAGATTTTTTTATTGTCTTATAAAAAGCTAAAACACCTCTAGAATATTGTCCTAAATTCTCAAGTTGATCCGAGTAAAAGTTTCGGAGATACAGCCTTGAAAACTTGTGCGCTAGGCAAAGTGCGCCGTCTTTAAATGCGTTTTTCTCAAAACTATGATTTTGAAGTCGGTTGGCAGGATTTCTCGAGAACTATCTTTGAGATACAGTTCTTCAATGGACGAAGGTTTCTTTTTTCTATGACAACTATTAAAAAAAATATCGCGAAATTTGTAAATGCTTTCATTCTTAACTTTTATTAAGCTCCCAGTCTTATGGTGAATGTTCTTAGATATGTTGGTGGAATGTTACTTGAAAAGACTACCCAATCTTGCGATCAAATTAAAACCGAAACAGTGTTGTTTCTTCACAAACATGAAAACATTTCACTATTCGAGACTTTAAAAAAGTTTGTTTATGGCGTAAACACCGTTACTTTGAATAGTGTTTAATGGTAATGGTGAAATCTAGCGGCACGATAATGGTATAATTTTAAATAAATGAAAATTAAATTGGGACTTATATTATTTGCCAACTATGGGAACCCTCTCTCAGAGACCTCTTCGTCGATAACCTTAAAATATTAGATAAAAGCTGAAAGCTGATTTGCGCTGGGTCGCTATGGCACTAAAAACAATAAAAAATGTTTCCTCAGCGCACTGAATGACTATCAAGGAGGACAGTAGACATAAGGTACGTATAGTATTAAAAATTATATTTTGATCAGATAAAATAACAGTTTCCTCCTAAGCCATCTGAGAGCTTAAATATTATTCGGTTCTTCGTTCTTGAATCGACAAAGTGGAATGGAATGATTTCTCTCGCCTATTAAACTTCACTGCCTAGCAACAGGTGCATACTCTTGATTCGGCTATAGTCCATATTATACTCACTATTTGAAGTTACTTTAATTTCCCTGTTGGACCTTGGCCGTCTATTTTTCATCTAACTCTTTTCTGATCTCTTAATCCACCATTTCGATGAGCACTAACTCAATTTGAATCAGCACAAAAACTAAGTTAGTTTTCGAAAACATCATTTATCAAGTGTCTCTAACAAGAAAATAACATAACACTGAGGAGGTCCAAGCACTACTAAGCCTAACAAAACTTACTATACAAAAAGAAAACAACAACAAATTCTATGTGAGCGACACATTACAAAGGCAGTAGGGCAAGTGACACCAATGTTGACCCCATTTCTAAGCTACAAAATTGAAAGCGCCACCTCCGCAGAGACCTTCGCTCGGAGCTCCCCGCAAAAAACACGAAGGACGAACACAAAAGAGGACTGCAGCAGCTGTTGCTATTCTTCGCACACCCTTCTCCACCGGGCTCCTTCGTTCTCAGTTGCATGTTTTGTATGTTGCTCTCACTCTTTTTCGTCGGTCGTGTTTTTGTGTGTTTCCATTTAATGGCAGCCCTTTCACACGCTTTTCGCTTGCCACATTTATTACTTTTGCTAATTGTTAACAGTTGTTGCTTGGCTGGTGCTTGTCGTTACTACTGTTGCCACTGTTGTACGCTTATGTTTTTCGCAACTCATTCGTTAAGTGTTAAAAATCCTTTTTTGAACAAGTGCCACCAGCAGCAGCCGCCACCAACCGCCCAATAACAACAATAACAGCGCCACAAATAACGCAAACGACCAAAAAGTGGCAGCTACACACACGCACATACATACATACACATGCACATTCGCAGGATCTCCTGCTCCCGCAACTGGCTGCCTTGCCGCTTGAGTGGCCCACAAAGTGCCACATTTATCTGGAATAATTTTATGCAATTAAAAGTCAGACGTTTTGCGAAATTCAGCAATTCACTAGTGGGAAAGGATGACTCTCAAAAGGAATGGCATGCGAGCTGTATAAGCTGTAAAAGACCCGCTCCGTCGGAGAGCTTCAATCCGACAGAGGGGCGACAGAGTAGGGCGCTAAGTGAAAAACAAAGCTGCTGCTGCCACGAAAGTTGAAGCAGAGCGGAATTAAGGATGAAGTTGGCAGAATTGGAGTTGTGAATTAAAAATGCCGAAAACGAAGCAATTACACTCAACAAAAAAATGTTTAAAGAATGGCAAAAGTTTTACAAAAGGATGCACGATGGTGCGCCTGGTGGGTGGGGGCGCAGCAGTGCGAAGTTAAAGTAAAGTGATATGCTGGAACGGAATTGACAGAAAAGAGTTTGGTGTATAATTTAAGTGGGTTTCTAGCAACAAACCGCAAAAAGAGAACAAATTTAAAGTATAAATTGAATTTGCACAGCGTAAAGCTGAATAGTTTTGCACTTTGTTAAGTGCTGGGTTGTTTAACTAATCCAATTGCTTTGTGATAGCAGAGCGAACTTTACATTTGACGCTTTGAAGCACTTTAAAGGAAGGGTTATGGTGAATTTTCTTGTTTTTTTACCTAAAATTAGGAAACATTTTTACTGACGTTTAAATTAAGTTAAGTGTTTATTTAAGTTAAGTGTTTACTTAAGTTCAGTTTTTATACATACAAGAACAAGTTAAGTCTTTAATGAAGTTTCCAAAGTTTAAGTTAAGCTTTAGTTAAGTTAAGTCAAGGGAATGCTCTGCAAATCTAGTACTGATTTATTATGAGCCATGAGTTTATGATGGGTTTTAAGTTAAGTTCCTACTTAAATATTTATATGAAGTACATATGCTAATAAGACAAATGGAAACTGCTCTTGGATTTTAATGGTTTTAATGAAGAACTTTTTCACATGATAAACATAAAACACCAAATAAAAATACCAGTAAGGAGTCGTAGAGGCGTCGTTATTACCAAAATCTATATATAAAGTCCAGCAAATTTCCCAAACATTATATTTCCATTTTAAAACTCTCATAACAAATAGATTTTTCTATAAAGATCGTTCATATTATAACATATAGCTACCTGGGATTTCGTTTGAAGTTATTTCTTTTGTATCTACATAAGTATATCTACGAATTGGAAAGCGTTGATGAAACGTACTATATGTATTTTTCGGGGTGTCAGCCTCTCCCTCTCTATTTCTCTTAATTCATGTTTCGAACACAATTATTTTACGCCAAGAAGTTTTAAATATAGATAAGGGCTATAAGCCAGTAAAAGTAAAGGAAGGCTAAACTAGACAACGATTTCAACCTGATATTGCCCATCGCCCTCCAAAGCGATCGGACGTAATATGTACAGAAATGAGAAAGCTTGATCTTACCTTGTGTTTCTATATTATCTCACGCCGCATAACAACTATCTAAACTGATTATGAGAGCTGATTTACAATTCATTTCATGCTGGATTTTAAAAGGCAAAGAATCGCCCCAACTTTAAACACATGAAAAGTTCCGGAAGTAAGCCACACCTGTTTTCAAAGCAATTCCGGCGCAGACAATTCCATTAAGTTTTCATTGGAAAACAATCGGAAAAGTAATTTATCTATGAAGAAAATGCCACACACCAGCGAGACACTGGCTCTGAAGAACACTCGAGCGCAGACGGCAATCAAATAAGCAAAATCACAAAAATAAAGAGTGCAAAAAAATACATACATACATACATATATGTGTGTAGATGTATATGCATGATAATTTAGCTATCTGATGATGATATAGATGCATGTATGTATGCGTATGATATCACGTGTGCTTCACAAGAGTGTGTTGCTGGGGTCTGTTGTGTGCGAGTAGACACAAATTGAATTTTCTTGTCGAAAATTTGAGATACGAGCAAAAACAACAACACGCACAGACACATCCCACTCGTCCACAGAGCAAATCGTAAATATTTCTCATTGTCATATTTGCCAAACAATTACACATATTGTCTGTGCCATGGAGCTTTCAAGTGATACAATGCAGTTGCGGCATTTCGGCATTTTGTTTGTCGGCAAAATATACCTACTGTTTGCTAAAGGCTGACACACCCTTCCACTAGTGCTCAACCCTTCAAACTGCAGTGCTTTGCTAGAGCTTTATTTATTTGTGCTAACTTTTTCCGACTTTTTTCCAATTTTACTCACGCTAAAATTCTGTGTTTTTTACATTTTTCTTGTTTTTGCAATTTCTGTCAGCTAACGTTGTCGCTTTTGATGTGACTGGCGCTCAAACTTGGCTACATACGAGTAGTTACCCAAATACTTCCAAAAAATAAATAACTTGCTCTTTGCTGAGTTCTCATTGCACAAACCTCGGTAAGCGGCTTGCGTGTGCCTTAGTTTGATGTGTAGTGCCGAATGAAAATTTGCTGTTGTTCAAATACAACTTCGGTTTTGCTTGCTGCCTTGTGACTTTTGTGTCTGACTCTGACTCTTGGTATTTGCATACCTTTTCAAACTGTCAAATATTCTCTCATCTACTTTGATGCACAAATAATGGGTCACGTCTAGGCTTTGATGTTTAAGTTTGTAAGCAAAGAGCGCAGAACTTTTGTGATAAAATATTGAAATCTTAAGCTTTATCTTCCGCTAGTATATCAAGGTAGAATACTACCTTCCGTCAGTCGATTTTTTACCCTGAACGGGATATATTAAATTTGCTAAGATGTTTGTAACACTCAAAAGAGACGTCAGTTACCCTATAAAGTATATGTATAAACGATCAGCATGACGAGCTGAGCCGCTATGCCCGTCTGTTTGTATTTATGCGAACTAGTTCCTCAGTTTTTGAGATATCAGTCTGAAATTTCGCACTCATTCCCTTCTCTCCAAGTAAAGGCGTCTTTATTGGAACGGCCCTTATCGGAACACCATAGCGTGTAGCTGCCGTATAAACTGAACAGTCGCTATCAAGTGCTTGGTGGAAAAGTTTTTCATTTTACGAAATATCATCAAGAAATTTGAAATGGATTAGAGCAATCAGATCGAGTCACTATATCATAAACATACCACAAACTGACCGATCAAAGTTTTTGTACGAAATCTTTTGTATTTATGAAGGGTGATTATAGAACTCCAGTGAAAAAGAAGATAACGTTTTTTCTGGTTTCATATGTACGATTAGAAAGTCCATAACTGAAAATATGTTTGAGAAGAGTTGACAACTATTTAGTATTTTTTCAACATACAGGTAGATCGACTGCTATGTGTAGTCGTTTGTGAAGCCATAGAAAAGAAGAACTCCTGTGTTCGTACTTACAAATTAGCAAAACGCTTAGTAACCGATACAAATTTGCAAAGGCGTTCAATTTACATTCCTACCAGTTCGGCGGGATGTCTGAACTTATGCGCTCCCAAGTGTTTAAGACTTGATCACCCAAACTCAGAGCAACCAAGAAGGAAGTATTGAGTTGTTTCCATCTTATCATCTTCCATACAGCTTCTGCAGATGGCATCTGGTAAGAATTTCAGCCTTACAGGATGGACTCTAATAGGGCAATGGTTTATTAAAAGACCCACAGCCAGAGAGAGGTTAGCCTTACTGAGAGCAAAGAGGCCACTGAATCGATCTAGATGAGCGCCGCCGTTTCTTTAGATTTTTTTCAACTTGGTTGATAGAATAAATTAAATATTTCAACAAAAACAAAGAAGCAGAAATCCTAAAGGAAGATTTCCTTGCAAAATACTTTTGAGAAATGTTGTCACTTGTTTGAAAGTTTTAAGTGGAAAAATTAAAATTAAAAAAGGGAATACTACATACTGGTATCATTCGAAAGCTTTCTGATCTACGCAGAAATATTTTCCAAAGTTCAGTTCAATTTGTTTCAGACAGTAAAGACAAACCAACAATTGCCGTTTCTAGATTATAATAATTAAAACAATTATTTTTTTTTAGTTTTTTGGTAGACTACCTTTTGACCTTAAGTTACAAGAGGTTTAGAGACAAGGATTTTTTATTTCATGCTCTTATAACTTACAACAGTTTATTGTCATGAATGTGACCTCCTTTTGTTTGATTTATGGTTAAACGTCTGTAACATACCTAAAAGGATAAAAAGAGAAAAGAAATGTTAGTAAATCGAAATTTTTTAGATAATAAACTTAAAGCGAGAAATATTCTGCAATTTTTATTAGTTAATTGCTATAGCTTAAGTTGAAAAAATATGAAAACAAAAATTCGGGTAGGAACTTTCAACCGACATATTGTGATCTCCAAATTGTCAGTTTCTTTATAAACTAGAAATATTGTTCTGATATTCAATAAATGTTCTTGATATGTTTTTATGATAAGAAAGTTTTTGGAATATTAAAAAATGTGAAAAAATTAATTACATTAATATACAAGTACTTGTACTACTGCGAGCAAAAAATACTAAGATTATTTTAATTTCGCGCGAAAAGCCATTGCAGAAATATTTTTTTTCAAAATCACGTTACCATCTGTGAAAAATTGCTTTCCAACTACTAGGATGTCATGAAACTGGCGATGAGATTTGGATCTATGTTTACGACCCGAAAACAGACAATCACTCGGCCGAATAACGTGACAAAGGTGTGCCAAAGCCGAAAAAACCATGTCAAAAAAGGTCAAAAATCAGGGTTATGTTGACAGTTTTCTTCGAATATCGAGGTGTGGTACACTCCAAATTTCTTCTGACTGTCCAAACTGTCAACTAGGAATACTATTTGAGTGTTATGAATAGTTTGTGTGCAGCTATTCGTGAAAAAATGTGAAAATTATGGGTCGACAAGCATTCTGGGACTTCTGTCTATTCAGCAGACTCCATCGACCGTTTTGAGTCATTAAATGTGTGTGGCTACGAGCATTCAATGCTACACCGGAAATTGACTTTAACAACCATTTCGAGGATTAGAAAGGACGTTGGCACAAGTACCGCGCCAACCCATTAGAAACATGGTGAATAGATATTAAAATTTACGAATAACGTACTGGGGAGCCTGCTAGGCGAATAATTTGAATTTTTTCACAAATATAAAAAAAATAAAGCGTTACAATTAGCGAGTCTTAAATTAAACGAAATCATATTGAAATGTTTACTTTACTTGGAGTTAGAATTTGTGATTTCTGGCTCATCAGAGATAAATTGTATGGCATAGTGAAAAAAACTGAATTTTTTCATAAGTGTTCAACTATTATCTAGAGTTCAATTTGTTAGGGAAGTATTTTTTTGAAGTTTTTTGAAGCTATGTACATATATAACATAATCAATGAAAAATATACCTTTTAGGAAAAATGCAAAAAATTGGACATTTCAAACGAAATCAGAAGTGCTATTGCTGCACTTTTAAAAGAAAAAATTGCATTCTATAAAAAAAAATGGAGTGAGTGCAGCTACTATTACTCGAGTAGCGAAAATTGTGCACACGTTCAAAAATGGCGGCGTTGGTCGCACAAGTATGCGGCAAAATGCTGCCCAAAATGGGAAAATGGCTGAGCGCATTCGACCTAACGTAAGTAGACTTGCCCTAGGATCGCGCAGCAAACCAGCTAGAGAAATTACAAAGGAGCTACATGATGCCCATGTGAAAATATCGCAAAGAACAGTTGAATACATCTTTCAGGAAAAAACTGAAAATGCCGCACTCCAGCAAAGAAATCTAAATTGACCAAGCAAATGAAAGATCAACGTGTAATATGGGTCAGTCTCCAACAGAAGTACATGAAGGCGGATTGGAACCAGGTAAACATAAAAAGTTATGAACGACCCCCCATGCAGGATGGGGCTGCTTGCCGCACCTCCCGGCGAACGACTGATTTCCTTCACAACTTGGATATTGATATATTATCTTTGGCGGGCAATTCACCCGACTTAAACCCTATCGAAAACTATTGGACGTTCCTTAAATCGAAGGTATATTCCCATAGAAATCCCATGATGATGTGTGGCTAAATGATCCAGATTTAAAAATAAAGATAAAGAATTGTTTTAATAGTAAGCCTCAAAGAGTGAAGGATGCTATTAAAAATAAAGATTTGACAACCAAATACTAAAAAATTAAAGTTTTTCAAAATTTTATGAAAAATGAAATTTCAAATAAATATTAACAAAAAATTTCATTCACATATCGCAATAATTTTTGGTTTATTTGACTCTGAACGCGAAACTATATGAATAATTTTCCTTGTTTCTAATCAGTTGGCGGGGTACTGTATTTTTTGCTCATAGTACTTAGTACATACATGTATGTATACTTACATACAGGACTTATTCGCATAATTTTTTGATTACTGTTCAATTCAATTCAATTGATACACATATTGCTTTATATTTATTTTTTTAATCTTTATTATTGTTCGTTTTTATTTTTTTTTAGAAATATATGTCCATAATTTGCGTCTGAAATCTTCCAAAGCATATTTTATCACCTACCTTAGGCGCTGTCATTACCGTGACACTTGATCAGCTGTCAAAAATGGTTGGGACTCCGCTTTGCATGGCGGCGACGGCATTGGAATACCAAGAAAATTTTTACTTTGAACTTCTGCGCCAATTCACACTTAACCAAACACCCTGCTCTGCCTGGGGTTACACTTTTTTCGAGACTTCTTTCGATACTCTTAAGATTAATAACACCTTTGCTGTTGTTGCTTTTGTAGTACGTGCTAATTTACCCGCAAGAATTGATGCTGGAGTGGCTGGCAACGGCATTTTTGTCACGTCTCTAATGTGTGAACAACAACAACACATGCGTTTGTCTTTTCCAAAAAAAAATCTAACGTCAAGTGCACGCACACATTTACATATTTCCACACATCCACACACACACACACACACACACACTTTATATCTTTGTGGATACTTAGCGGGTCTCATCAAAGCGTCCCACTTTGGCTTTTAGTTCGCCGCGTCCCATCCAACATGTGAATGTAGTTTTATTAGTCTTTTGCCACATCCGTAATGACAGCAACAACAACAGCCACGACAGCAACAAAGCCGCTTCATTCAAGAAAAGTCATCAGATAGCATTAAGTGTTTTCTTACTTATATCCATATGTGTGCGTGTGTGTGTGCAATTTTGTTAGCATGTCAAAGTTGCGCCAACAACAAAAGCAATAATAACTTAGTTACAGCACAACAACAAAAAACAGCATAGCGACACAAAGCTTTGATGTTTATTTGACAGGTTTTTATCGCTGTCTTTTAGATGCCTTCATAAACAAGCAAGTAAATCCACCACCTCCGCTAAGCACCTATTTCACCAGCTCCCCACACAGTCTGCATAACATACTATACGTAACTACAAATCTCCGTGTCCCCCTCTCCGCTGTGGTCATAAGCGAGTTCGGCCTTTTTGTTCGAATGCTTCAGCGCTGTTTTGATTGATGCTAAATAAGCGGCGCGAAGAATTCGTTTGAAGATTTACTCTTAAGATTTCGCTTTTATTTTATTAATACTACTTTTTGCTTTTGTCATCTTTTTGGTTTTTTCTCGAAAACCAAAGTTTCTTTTAATTTGCTGCGCCTACAAAAAGCCGCTCGCTTAGAAATTCTTCGTATATGTATGTGTGTGTGAAGGCTGGTTCCGGTGGAATATTTAATGACATTAGGTGGGCGTTGTGAAACTTTTTCTTGTTGCTTTACACAGTTTGGCAGCTTAAGTTGCAGCGAATTTCGTGATTTGTATGCGCGTCAAAAGAAGGAAAAACGTCAAAGTGGTGAAAAGAACACGTCTGTGCGTGGCTAAGTGTTAGCCTTTGAAAAGTTTACAAAAAATTAGCATGTATGTGACAAATCTACAGCCTCTTCAGAAGTTTTCTTTCAGCGTTTGAATTTCCCAGCGCGTGCGTTCTGCATCATCCATTTAAATCAGGCAGAAAGCGAGAAATCTTTTTAATGTCATTTTAATTGTTAAATTTATGAAACATTAAAGAAATTTGAAGGCTTATAAAAATTTAATTATGACCGCGTTGAATGCTTTTATATTTTTATCGCGCTATCGTAAAATATATTTTAAGCTTTAATAGTTGTGAAATTTTAAGCGGGAATATATGTACATATGTATTTTGAATTTTTTTAACAATTGTAAGAATGTCTAGTGTTAAATAGTCCTCATCAAATATAAGTTATATAGCAGCATATCTTGGTAAATAACAGGAAAATTTTATGGATCGAGAATATAAAAAAATGTTAAATTATAAATTATTTTCTGCGTGTCTACTTTAAGTTGATATATTCCATTTTTATATTTTTATAAAGAATCTTTCAGACCTTGTGAACTTAAACGAGTTGATTTCCGAGTGACTGTCTTCTGTCCGTCCGTCTTTCCGTTCGTGCAAGCGATAGCTTGAGTAAAAATTTAAATATCTCGATGAAACTTGGCATTCAAGAAGGGTTAGTTTTGTAGATGGGCGAAATTTATGAAACCGTTTCCACACCTACAAATCGAAATCATAGAACTAAACTCCGCAAAAGGATACATGGCTGTTATTGCAACGAATTACACTAGGGAGAGGTTGAAAAAATTAAAGAAAAAGCGGCGTGGCCCGACCTCTAATAAGTTGAACATACATATCTCCTAAACCATTAAAGCATTGATAACCAAATTTTTTCGGAACAAATTTTTTTGGCATCCTTACTCACTGCGTAAAAATGTATAAATACGGGTTATAACCGCACCCACTCCCGAAATAACTGTTACAGTAGAGTCCCGCTAATCCGGACATGGCCTAATCCGGATTCCACTGTAATCCGGACATGGTTAAAAAACTCAAAATTTCTATTATGTCCCTTATAATCCGGACCGACATTCTCTATCCGTATTCTCTAATCCGGATCACATGTTTATTATTCACTACATTCGCTTTTATGCTTTATTGGTTTATTTTTTTTTTTGTTTTTTTTTTGGAACATATGTACTTATTATTTGTTATAATAAACAAACAGAAATTAATAAATATTTTTTCATAATACATAGTTCTGATATGTCTTTGGTAATCCGAATTTCCTTATATTCCGGATAGGGGGCGGTTTTAATTGATCCGGATTAGCGGGCCTCTACTGTACCCCTAAAAACTACTAAAATCGCCATAGAATTATAAGTAAATAAAAGTCAGAGGAATAAAAATTTACACCCTAAATGTTACAAAAGAGTTTTATAGAAGCTGGTGTCAGATAAAAACCCATATCTCTGGGCCTAATCCACCGATTTTAACCGAATTCGGTACGTATTATTATCCAGAAAATGCTACACTACAGTGCGAAAATGGGCGAATCGAACAAAACCCACGCCAACTTCCCATATATTGTGATCTCTTGAAAGCTTCCTTTCCTTCCATATTGATCTCATTACTTTCGATGTAGTATAGGTAGAATTCTCTCATACATATACATATGTATTTTCCAATATGTTTGTAGTTGGAGATATCGATGTTTATCCTCTCTTCTTGGAATTGTGGAGAAATTTTATTGTTTACAGATTTTTTAAAAAATATGCTTTAATTTTTTGTCTATAATTCACTTCATTATCTGAATGGTTGTTTTTGTAGACTAGTGTAAATAATAATTTATTTTTGTGCTTCTGCATTTATTTAATGAATAATTTGTATCTTAATTTTTTGAACATAATTTTTGTTTGACAGTTTCATGGAACTGGCACACTGTGCAACTACATAGGTCGAAATACAGTTTCTTATGGATACAATTAGCGTTAATAAAACAATTTTCGGATTGCAAAATAAATACTTTTTACGAATAATATTTTTTTATTGTTTTTTACGGAATTGCAACATTCTTCACCAGCACTTAGACAGCAGTAAAGTAGAAACTGCACATGTCTGTCAACATTTATGACACTGCTAC
Source organism: Bactrocera neohumeralis (assembly GCF_024586455.1). Lineage (NCBI taxonomy): Eukaryota > Metazoa > Arthropoda > Insecta > Diptera > Tephritidae > Bactrocera > Bactrocera neohumeralis. Next base: position 53,882,830 of record NC_065923.1, read on the forward strand.
GAAATCGACATTGCTTACACGCCGGTATGTGTACGTCCCGCCACCTCTTACTCCCTCTACCCCCAGTACATACTTCCAACAACCACTCTGTCAAGCTGTCAACGCGCCGCACGCTGACAGCTCAACTTTGTTACAGCGCTGATGATGGAGCAGCTGCCGAGGACATAAACACCGAAATACACTATGGCAAATTATTGAAAGCGCAACAAAGAAATTAACAAACGCACTAAGAAAATAAAAACAAAGGCAAACACACGTCAATCAAAGGCCTAACAGGGTGAGCGGCAGTTGAAGGCTTTATGCTATACTAAAGTCATTAAAATGCAAGTTTTATTTTTCTTCATTGCCTTGCTGGCAACACCCTTAGTGCGAAGCGAAACATGCTGTCTACAGAAAAGTTTTTCTGCTTGTAGAAAATTATATACAAACTAGTGGATTCTTAGATGACATTTGCATTAATGGCCGGGACACGCTTCTGCAATGAACAAGACAAGTTACTGAAAGAAGAAACACACTAAAATTAACATTAAATTGCACTTTATATAAGGAATGCACCCTGTGCCTCTCTCGGCTCCGCAAACACTTGCGATTGTCGGCTGATGCGCTCATTCAGCTGTCAAATTAAGCCCACTTCACACACGCCACTTAAGGCATTAGTAACTCTATGTACGAAATATTTGCAAGTGCTTTCGCCCTGTCGCCCAAGTAATTTCACCGCATAAATAGTAAAAGTGCTTAAGCAAACCATTTTCGTTGCTGCGGGCGTAAAAATTAGTGTGGAAATTTATTTGTAAACTCTTGCATTTATTTGACAGCTGCAATGACACCTACGCAGCATGCGTACACATGTGTGGTTCCGTTGTTTTGAGCGCTGAGTTTACGTAGCTGTCAGAAATTGGAAGGATGAAGCGAAAGTGCGAAATTCACGGGGCGGAGACGGGCTCGTCGCGCGACTCTTAGAAACTTATGTACGTATGCACGTAAGCTTCGTAAAAGCAGCTTTCATTGTAAATGTAATTAGGTATTTGGCGCTGCTGGTGTGTGTGAGTACAGCTGATTCTGACAGCTCGGTTTATTAATAACAAATCACAGCCGCAGTTAGGTGAAAAGAAAACATATTAAGTAAAAAACGTTGGTTTCAAAAGTAATAGGCATCGGTTGAGGAGAAATGTGAAAAGTATTGCATGGGCATTTGAATTACAAAGTGTATTGAAAAGTGGGAGAGTTGTAAAATTTCGTGTATTTCCCGAAAGTCATTGACGCGCTGACACTTGTGACCTGAATTTTAATGAGAAAACTTCGTTGTATTCCTTACAGACACGCATGCGAAGATTAACATAACAGACAAAGGCATTTCTTGTCTTCAGCCTGCCGTGGCAGATTTGAACTTTATACGGATGCATTTGTATTATTGACACTTTCTGCACGTCCATAGATTTACATAATAATTGGAAATTTCTTAATCCACTGCAAGCATATGTAAAGAAGACTCTAAATTAACGAAAACTTTAGTTTCGACGAAGGGAATGAAAGTGTCGAAGTTGACAAGTAATATCCGAAGTTATGTGAATTTGACATTTGAGGACGAGTAGGTAAAATTGTCGAAATGAATAAACGATATACATACATATGACCCATTGGTGCTTTTACCAATACAGAATTAAGATTCATTGAACGGAACTCTAAAATGAGTTAATCAGTTCTTATCAGTACTATTTGCTTCCCAAGACCGAACATTTCTGGAATCCCAAAAGATATGTTTGACTAGCAAGAGCTTTATTATCAGCGCAGGTTTTTGGTGAAATGAGGGTTAATGGCCGAAGCGTTCTTAATTTTATTAAGAAAACTCTACTCCGATTTTATGGTTGAGGCTGCGGCGTAGATCCTGTGACAGGTGATGACTGAAGTAAAAATTCTTGAAAATAGAATAAAAAGTGTGCAGTACCATTACAAGCGACATTGTTGGACCTTATCAAAGTGCTCTTTGCTATCGTCTTTGATATTATGATTGACTCATTGTGTTTGAAAACTTTAGAAGGGATGTAAGGAAAGTTTGGACAAGTCTAAATCTTCGATATTCTTTAATTTCAACATTATTTTCTATATTAATATTATATTTGTGGGTACGTAAAAAATCTGTTGAGTAATGCCACTACCTTCGACAGAGAAAAAATTTAGAAGAGTAATGAATGTGTATAAAAAATACAGGCAATATATGTATGTAAAAGTCCTATTATATATGTATGTATATAGGCAACATAAAAGCCCTGTTACTTACACAGGCAAATGAATAAGGAAATTTTAAGACGGGTCCATATTCCCGCATATTTATATGATCACATAAGCCGTTTTAGTACGAAACTAAACGCTGTGTAAAGACTGTTATTAAAAATATATTTAGCGGCCGTGAATCGAGGCACAGCAAAGTCAACCAGGCGACCAAAACAATTACCTCTAACGATTTTTTTAAAGAATAAAAACAGTTTTTAAAATGTCGAACACTGCGGACATATTAAAAGGAAAGCCGATCTACGCGTAGAAGATATAACATTTGAGAAGAAACTGCGCGTAGAAGATATTAGATTTGAGGAAATAAATATAGACTTTATAGGAAGGAGAGCCGAAGATTATACAAAGCGAGTCCAGGAGGCAAAAAAGGAAATAGCTTCCAAAGAGATGGTCACAAAGGCTAGAAGAGATGGGTAAAAATATCATCGTAAAGTGGCCTGATGTGACGAGCGCTGACGTCGAAAAGATATATAGACAAATAAAATACAGAAGGGCAGATCGAGAATACCAATACCATTGAGAGGAAGATCTATCTTGGGATGTCACTCAAATTTTGAAAAGAATAAAGAAACCAAAAAGCAGATTAAAAAATAGAAAAGATGAGCTGCGCGTAGAAGATATATAGTACGTTTCGAAGAGCATTACGTTGATGACATATTAGAAGATATACGTTTCGAAAAACAATGCGTTGGTGACATATTGAATGAACGCAGGCTGCGCGTAGAAGATATACGCTTCGAGAAGCATTGCGTTGATAATATATTGTAAGAAGGTAAGCTTCGCGTAGAAGACATTACCTTTGGCAAGCTGCGCGTGGAAGATTTAACCTTCGAGAAACCTCGCATAGATGACATATCGAAGGAAGCGCAAGCTGCGCGTAGAAGATATAACCTTCGAGAAAGATGAGATAAAAGATCTTACAGAAAGAGATATTGAACGGAACGAAAGAGCACGACCCAATGGTAGCTGATAATAATTCAACAACTAAATGCGATCAAAAACCATGCATCCTGACTAAAACGAAAAAAACTAAAGAGGAGATTAAAGCAAGCACCTCCTTAATGAACGAAAATAAAATCAATGTAGAAGTAGTTAAATTTTTGGATAATGACTTTAAACAAGGGATTTTATCACCTACGGGAAGAGAAGACCTTAAGAGGCTTTTTATTTCCTGGGAGAGTCCTCACTTCGGAGGTGGGTTTCTTGCTACAGATGCAACAATAAGGATCCGCCTGATGAAAAGCCAAATGAAGACATGATAATTGAAGTCGATGACGTTGAAGGTATGACAGCGGAAGATGCAGTACTGAATCCAAAAGCCAAGAAGAAGAAACGGATGTCTACCAACCGTAAAAATACAACAATCACCAAAATAATGAAAGATTTCTCACTTGAATAAGGTCTTTATTTTCCCCCCACCAGTGGTAAGGACTTAAAGAATCTTATTTAAGTTTTAATGTTGGATCATACAAATCAAACAATTTGATCTACAAGTCAAACAGAATGTGTGATAAATATCCAATAATAAAATAATTAGCAATTGGTCATTTTAGAAAGCTTTACATTCCGGTTTAAAGTACGTTCTCCGATATTTCAGAATTGTTAAAAAAAAGATATAGATGTTTTGATTCATATCAATTGAAAATTTTTCACACGCAATTTTATGTTTTAGGCCGATCGATTGACCACAAAGATCGTATGATATCACACCGTTACACATTTTCCTGTGGGAATATGAGAAGTCTAAAGTCTATGCGGACAATTCCGCTTCGATTCAGGTTTTGGAGAAAACATCATGCGTGTCATTCGTCAGCTACCAGTTGAAATGCTCGAACGATCATGGAAGTCATCTGAGACCTGGCCGCGACCAGAGATAATCTTCAAAAAAAATAATAACAAAGATTGTTATTTCGAATGAAAATAAATATTCCCGATTAAATATAAAGCTTTTGTGTTTTTTCTTTGAAAAAGAAGGTAACTTTGAAATGGATCACCCTTTATAACGATACAATCCATAAGGTCATTGTTATCTCACAGTGATTAGTGCCACTAGTACGTGCTTTCCCACAGGGTAATCTGCTAGTCACTGAGTCTATTTGCTAACACATACATACATATGTATACGTATGTATATATGTATATTTATTTACCAAATTAATTGAAAGTGTTGTATGGAAACTTAAAAGCAAATTCCGCTCCCACGCTGTGCAAAAAAAAAAACCGAAATAATCAAAAGAGATCGCAAAAAAAATTAAATGAAAATAAAACAGACACAGCAGACATTGAGGCTTAAGGCCAACAACGCGCAAATAATAAACATTTACTAATAAATAACAACAAATGCGGCGATACAACAAATCTATTTATTTTCGAAAATTCGTTTTAGTCAGACTCGCTGGGAGATCAAAGTCACGGCGCCGCCCACAAAAGGCCTTTCATGTTCTATTAAAAATATTTCGACAAATTACTTTAATTTTATTGAATTTCGTATTCTAAAAGCGGCACTTAAAAGTAATTTAATGAATTGATGGGTATTTTAGTAAAAGCACGGCGATCAAAGTGAAATAATCGAGCCACTATTGAGATAACCTTGACTAAAGAGGAATTCGTTGTGGAAGCGCACTTGAAAGTCGCATGTATGCATGCATGTGTGTGTGTGATAATGCTCTCGCATTGGCGGCGAAATTAGTATAAGCGATTTGCTTATGTAAATACCCGCTGTTGGCGGCTGATCTAACAATGGCCATGAATCAAGGTGTTTACTTAGAACATAAAAAAATTTAAGTAACTTGCTCAGCCTAAAGTAAAAAAGTAAAGAGTATGATTAAACATAATTAGCACGAATTTCAATGTACACTGAAGAGGCTCATTGTAAATAGACCTAAACAGTCATTCGGTTATAGTCTTAGGGTTATCAACTTTTTCGAAATTTTTTGTCGAAGAACATATGAAGTAAAAAACACTTGCATCAACTAAAGCAATTTAGATTTGAAATTATATTTAGGCGGTTGCCACCTGCGATTTTGCGATGCTCTTGAACTAAACAAAGGTTTTGTCAGGTATTTTTATACTCTCGCAACAAAGTTGCTAAAGAGAGTATTATAGTTTTGTTCACATAACGGTTGTTTGTAAGTCCTAAAACTAAAAGAGTCAGACATAGGGTTATATATACCAACGTGATCAGGGTGACGAGTAGAGTCGAAATCCGGATGTTTGTCTGTCCGTCCGTGCGTGCAAGCTGTAACTTGAGTAAAAATTGAGATATCATGATGAAACTTGGTACACGTATTTCTTGGCTCCATAAGAAGATGGGCAAAATCGGCCCACTGCCACGCCCACAAAATGGCGAAAACAGAAAACCTATAAAGTGTCATAACTATGCCATAAATAAAGATATTAAAGTGAAATTTGGCACAAAGGATCGCATTAGGTAGGGGCATATTTGGACGTAAATTTTTGGAAAAGTGGGGTGCCCCTGCCCCCTACTAAGTTTTTTGTACATATCTCGGAAACTACTATAGCTATGTCAACCAAATTCTATAGAGTCGTTTTCTTCAGGCATTTCCATATACAGTTCAAAAACGGAAGAAATCGGATAATAACCACGCCCACCTCTCATACAAAGGTTATGTTGAAAATCACTAAAAGTGCGTTAACCGACTAATAAAAAACGTCAGAAACACTAAATTTTACGGAAGAAGTGGCAGAAGGAAGCTGCACCCAGCTTTTTTTTTTAAATTGAAAATGGGCGTGGCGTAGCCCACTGATGGACCAAAAACCAAATCTCAGGAACTACTCTACCGATTTCAATGAAATTCGGTACATAATATTTTCTTAACACCCTGATGACATGTACAAAATATGGGTGAAATCGGTTCACAACCACGCCTTCTTCCAATATAACGCTATTTCGAATTCCATCTGATGCCTTCTCTGTATAATATATACATTAGGAAATGAAAATACAATTCAATACTCAAAGTACACAAATTTATCTAATCTAATTAATTTTACAGCAAAAAAAAAATATATGTAAATTATTATCACTTTATCATGCGGGAGTATAAAACGTTCGGTGACACCCGAACTTAGCCCTTCCTTACTTGTTTTCCTTAACTACATAACATGTAGTATAAGACTTCTACGTTACTTGCTTGGTTTAGGAGAACATGTCAAAAATAATACTTATAATACTAAATTATTTCATGCGTTTATTAAATTATTAAATTCCCGAATTTAAACAATTCCACTTAACGACCTTTCCCCAACCACGTTTCGCCTCGAGTGACATTTAACAATGCCCAATCACCAATTGTCCATCGATATGTAAAATAGCGAACAGAGGACTATTCCATGGAGAAATGACGACTTGTTTAAGGGATCAAAATTTAATAACAGTAATACTCGTACAATGGCAATACAATAACAACCATAATACCACAAACTACAGGTCAAATGGGCAGAAGCATGAAATATATACATACATATCAACACTATTTAACATACAGGGTGCGACATTTGAATTTGAATTGAAAATTATTGATATAGAAGACAATTTTAATAATAATTTCAAATTTATTTGAACAATTTTTTTACTCTCCGAAATCAGCATCATTGTTTTATTGCTCCGTCGAGCAAGTTTTTTCGAACTTTTCACTTTGTGATAGTGAAAAAGTCATCGTCCAGAGATGACACACCCTGTATGTATACTAGCAATTATGCAGCCTCAGATATATTTTGAGCTTACATGCCACATTCGAGATACGCATTTGCATTTCCATAACACATTTAATTTATTTACCCATTTAAATGTGGAAGTTTGCATGCATGTGTGGCAAGCGCGTGCTACGCGTCACAGTTCACGCCACACCAGCGACGGCCCAACAGTACGTTTGCATATTTACTATTTTTCATATCAATGCCGCAGTTTCCGTGTGGAATTCCCACATGAAATTGGGTAAGGGGGGTGGTGGCGCTCATATTGTTGGCGAAGGCTTCACTATGTTGTTGGTAAAAGTATCAAGGCGCTGCACATGTACATATGTATGTACGTACAGCGAGTATATCCGACGCGGTTGATGTCAGACTCCATATCACAATGAATATTTAATGCAATTATGTAACAATGCATGTGTACAAAAACAAAAAAGGAATACGCACACACACACACATGCAATAAAACGGCAAATAAGATAAAAACTGTGCGAACTGTCAGAAATAAAATGCGAAATGCGCGTATTCTCCACAGGATTAAACGGCGCCCGACAGCCGAAAACAATACCTGGTATTTGCGTTGTTGTTGGGCAAGCGCTGACCATTCGCAGTTGGACGCGCGTTACAATTGAATTTATGCGTTGAAGTGTCAATTTAAATAAAATTTATTGCCAATTGCTCCAATTGACAAGTGCACACACACACACACACATGCGAAAATACAAATGTTGACGTGCTGCTGTTGGCATTGAGTCTAGTCCGAATCGGCCGATGCTCTGAGTGCGATAATTTGTAATAATTTCGGTGTGTAAATTCGCATGTCGGTGCATAATTTTCCACGCAAGTGTATTTATTAAAATTGTGGGATTAAACACAATTTCACGGCTTAAAATCAATTACAATTGCATCAAATTGATTTTTACTTATTTGCCTGCCACAAAGAGTATTTGCATAATGCCACTGGCGGACGGACGACTAGACCGTATTACTAAGCGTTAGTGCGTTCTGTGCCTGTTTGAAATTAAAGTCCCAAAGCTCCAGAATGACACCATTTATGTTTATGAAAGCCCAAATTACATTAGACCTCTCTAACAGCATATTAAGTGGAGTGGATTCGCGTCAGGCAATCAGAGGTAGTTTAAGTTTATATACAAGTTCGCTAGATGTCGCCTTTAAGCTACTGGAAAAAATGTTAGTTCGGAAGTGTCCCAATGACCAACAGGTGCTACTTCGGACTGAGTAGGCAATTCAGAAGTAAAGTTCTCTCTCGACGAACAAAAACCAAACTCTATAAGTATTACGCTGGCAAGGTCATGTCGTCCGAATGAACGAATAGACTCCAGCTCTGAAAGTTTTCGACGCAATACCCGCTGGGGGAAGCAGAGGAAGATCTTCACTCCGTTAGAAAGACCAGGTGGAGAAAGACCTGCCTACACTAGGAACCTCCAATTGGCGTAAAAAATCCAAAATGCTGTCGTAAACTCGGATATAATAAAATAATAAAGAAGAAGACTAATTTTTACAGGTTTTTTTGCTAAGGAATGTACATATCACGTTTCCAAGATATCTCAATTTTTACTCAAGCTACAGTTTGCATAGACGGATCGACAGACGGAATGGACAGACGGACAGTCACCAAGATTTCAACTCGTCTCGTCATTTTAGTTGTTTATGTATCAATAACACTAAATCAAGCTCCATTCATTTTAGGTGATATATAAAACCGTTATTTATTGGTTGAAACTTGGAATTGTATATGGGTCTTTGAAGGTAGTTCTTAGTTGGTGCACGAAGACAAGCTTATGCTTTCATACATATGGAGAAGACAACCTGAATTTCAAATCAAAAAGAAAGATTTGGTATTCACCACACACCACAGGGTCATTTGCATATTGACCGAATATAGAGAAGAGAAATTGCAATATAAGAAGAAAGTGATCCCATAATCTGGAAGGGTCTACTGTCACAAAATTGATCGAACCTTATCTCTATAGAAAGAAACTATGTATAAAAAGAGACCTTGTATTATGTCATACCTGACCAAATCATTAGCGGCACGTTAGTTGGTCCAACATAGCTCGATTTTCACTATATATCAGGGGACTATATGAAACTATGAGGGAACAATAAAAGAAACAACTCGATCAGTAATACCAGGAATAATCGACTCGATATTAATGAAGATTTACAGATTGGAAAACCAGTAATACTTTCGTCGAAGGCTTCGTTCTATGCAGTTTTCTTTCTCGCACAATGCTAACCTTCAATAGATGGTACTTAATAAGCATCTTCTTGGCTTAAAAATACTCTGCAAAGCCCAAAATAAAATTAAATTACATTTTCAGTTTGAATATCTAAGTTGTGTACAGATTTAAACTTAAATTTGTAAAAATTAACACTAAAATAGTTTCGACTGCCTTTGAACCGGTTTAGTGAGCAAAAAATGCCACTCTTAAGCCAAACCTAAAGAACCAGCAGAGGGCAAGCAAATGGAGATCAAACTTACAAGTAATAAACTAACAGCTAAAAAGCTACGCTCAAGTGCCTCTCTATACCAGTCAAGGCACAAGGATTTTACCAAAACTATCTACCTACCGACCTTCGTCTGGCACCAAAGTACAATTTACGTAACCAGAAAAAAGATGCAAAAACTTGCTCCACAAAATGGCAAATAAAGCAGAAATTTATATGCAAAGTTTTCGGTTTTAAGTAGCCAACAACAACAATGCAGCAAACAACACTTATTTTGGTCGTGATTTTGCAACAATAACAACAACAGCAAAAGTCAAGTTGTGCTGGACGTTAAAAGCGATTACAGTCTCCTAAGTATCCGCCAATAAATTGTAGTTTTACTGACTTTATTTAAGTTTATTGTTGTTGGACAACTACTTTTAAAATAGTAATTATGATTATTGTTGTAAGTGTCTGCAGACGTCAAGAGTAAAACACTTTTAGTCAAGAACATTATTGTCACTTAATAAACGCAGACCCTGGCAGAGCGTTGCGGGGCAAGTGAAAAATGATAAAAGTTGAAAGTTCAGCACGTGTGGCGTAAGGACTGTGTAAAGACAGTACATTTCCGGATGGCAGCGGAAGGAAAAGTGTCTGAGAGATCAAGCGATTACTTTGACAATTAGAACAGCTGTTTTATGACAGCGTGAGTGAGCAGAGCAGGGATTGCTCTGCACTTTATTACAGAGGAATTGCAAGCAAGTGGCAAATGGCAAGTTAAGAGCGGGGAATGGGGAGAGATAGTAAATAAAAGAAAAAGCAAAATAAAATTAAAAACTTTTCTAATCAACTTTTATGCACGTCCAACGCGTTTATGCGCCTTTAAGTATGCTACGGATGCAAACAAATGCACTTTTGGTATTTTCATGCACTTTTTGACATGGCAAACCATTTTACATATGTGCATAGTAAATTAATTTCTTATTCATTGTATTTCTCTTTATTTGTGTCTCCAGTTTCTACTCCGTTTAATATTTACAACACGTTTTCGGGCGCAACTTGGCCGCAAAGAATTTGCAGTCACTGCCAACCGCAACAACAGAGTGACACACTTTTCCCCTTTTATTTTGCTTTTGACTGTCGGCATGATACGTGCGGCAATCTTTACATATAATGCAAACTCTCCGAGAGCAACATACGATGTGGAATAAAGCACAGCGTTCGTATATTTTGCATGCAAATCTCCACATGTGACACAGTTGTTGTGTGTGGTGTCGAAAAGAATGTGAAATTTGGTTGCCTTGCAAAATTCACATTTGGTTGTTTGTCATTTTCGTGTTGCTGCTGTGTTGCAACTTTGAAATTCTTAAAGCAATTTCAGGCAAATATCACATGTGCGAATTGTATGCGAGGAGAGAACCGGCAAGAACGTGAAATTAAATGAAGTCAAGTGAAAATGATGTGATGAATTGAATGAAAAATTCATATGCTGATGAAAATAAAGCAGCTGAAAAATGTGATGAAAAAATTAGAATTCAAAATAATGGGTTGTCAAAAAAGACTTGCGGTATTTTTGCTAGTTGGCGCTGAAAGCGCGTAGTTCTAGTTTTATTCGTCGCATCGGGTCATGCTATACTTTTTTGGAAAGCTCATTTCACGCGCTAACACGTGTTTGATTGATTGTCGTTTCTTTTAAGTCGTTCGTGAGTTATAGCCTCGCAAACATGGAGCAAAATAAAAAGAAAATACGGCATATTTTACAGTACTACTACGATAAAGGCAAAAATGCATCTCAAGCCGCCAATAAAATTTGTGCAGTTTATGGACCCGATACAGTTTCCATTTCCACCGCACAACGATGGTTTCAACGTTTTCGTTCTGGTGTAGAGGTGGTCGAAGATGCGCCACGCTCCGGAAGGCCTGTCGTCGAAAATTGCGATAAAATCACTGAATTGGTCGAAATAGACCGGCATAGTAGCAGCCGTAGCATCGGTCAAGAGCTGGACATGAGTCATCAAAAATTCATTTCAATTTCTATAAAAAAAAATTCAATAAAAATACCGCAAGACTTTTTTGACAACTCATTATGAAAGAGAATATAGTGGAAATTGTGGAAACTCTCTGTTGATATCTTAATGTAAATTTTTAACAGCTTTCTACACAGTCGTCCTCAGTCAAACGCTCTCGAAAAAAGTAACGACGCGAAAAGTTTTTCATTGTTTTTCTCTTCGCTTTACCCTAGTAGGAGTACTTACTGTTACTATGACCAGCAACAAAAAAGAAATATGAAAAAATATCCATAGAATCGTAGTGAAGACCTATTCGTTAGAGTAAATTCAAGTAGAATGTTACTTGCAGTGGACATTATTACATCAAGAACGTTCTCTAATATGTAAAGGGTATATAATGCTCACTTATTTCCATACAAATCCATAAATTTTACCCAAAATATTAAATTTCTCTGTTCATCAGAATGAATGAATTTATCAAAAGAGCTGTCTTCTCGAATACTAGCGGTTATACATCTATTTGCTTAATTTTCTATGAAACACACGTTCATAACTTTCAGATGCTAAGTGGGCATGGAACACTGTTGAGTTAGCTTGTAAAATGATAGAATTATCTATTGTACCAATAATTGAAGGATTCTTGAAGTCCCAAATTACGTCGAAACAGCCATGGATTCTACGACAAATGATTTGTTTTCTGAAACACACTCGAATGTTTGATTTGCCTGCCAGTGAGAACAGTAACGGACAAAATCTAGATTATTTCATTTAGGATAGAAACCAACGAAAACTTGCGCTTTAAACACACTTTATTACCTATCACCAATATTAAAGTTACAAGAGGGCCAAGAAGGACGCAAATTTTATAGCAACAAAGTACAACAAAAAAGCGCCGCAATCTATCAACTCAGCGCTAAAAGAAGGAGCAACCACTTTACACTGCATTATTGTTGTAGCATGAACGCCAGATTCATCGATCAAACATAGAAAAATAATCAATCTTCCCTTTTACACACACACATTTTCATCAACGCTTATTAGATTCTCGCATTTCTCCACTGTCTCCTCAGCAACATTACTAGATTTCCGACGATCCTATCACCGCATGAAATTTCCTCAAGTTGGCGTAAAAATTACTTGCTATTTCTTATAACAAATTCAATTAATCAAGTGCAAGTGCAAAGCAATTTCCAGCGCTGCGGCCAGCGACAGCAACAGCTCATGCCCCTTTACAAGGCAGCACTACGTACCGCAATGTTGTGTCTATTACCGCTTCAGAAACTAACTAACCAAACCACAAAGCAGCTGATGTGACGGGGAGTGAGAGCTAAAGAGAAGTGCAGAAGAAGCTGCCTACCACCGCCATCAATAAACCAATTACACTTTCAGTGAACGAGCCAAGTCATCCTTTCTCATCAACTCGGGCAGGCATATAATCAACCTTAGCTTGAAAATGGGATCATTTTTATATATATATATATAGTATATATGTATGTACATATTGCTATATGTACACAACAAGTGGTGGCCAAAACGATGACAACACTTCCTATAAAGCCAAAGAAAAACAAGCAGCTCTCAACTTCATCAACTGAAGCTCATCATCTCTATTTTTGACTTGACACCACCGGCCGCGCCGCGACAGCCGTGGAAAAAGTGTGAAAAAGTTGCACCATTTCGTCGAGTTGTTGTGCCCAAATCGGGTGGCAACGATGCAATCAGAACCCATTTATGTGGCAACGTTCGCGGCAGCGGAAATGAATGGACAACGGCTAGACACGCGGGCTCGCCGAACCACAGCCGAGGGGCGGACGCGCGGCGGCAGCGCAAACTTTGAGACAATGCCGTAAGGAGTAAGCACATTGTAAGACTGACGCAGCGCGCTGTACGCCAAAGGAAACCCATTATCCGAGCTGTCATTTAAGATGCTTCATTATTCTGCAGTTCGCATTCATTATTTTTCGACAGCGCAAAACGACGAGCACAAAAACAAAGAGCAGAGTGAAGCGACGGCTTTAAAACTGATTGCCGCTGCTGCTGGCGGAGCGTGGAGCAAAAGCGAGCATTAGAGCATTCAGTGGTGTGTATGGTGTATTGGTGAGTTGCAAAAACTTTTTCGCCCCAATGAAGGACGAAACTTCATCTCGCATGCTTGCTTGTTGTTGTTCGCAATTCGAGTACTGCAGGCGGTAATGGCCACACTTTGGTCTGTGCACCAAGAACAACTTCCGTGGCAAGTTGTGAAAACTCTAAACCACTTTGACAAGAAGCGGCGCTTGGCGCAAAACAATGACGCTAAATATATTGGACCAGAGTAAAACTAAAATGTAAATAAATCTCTAAAAGAGATTTAAGCAAAAGACAAACAGTTTTCGCTAACAAGAAAAATAACAAAGCATTTTTGTTAAAAAGTGTTTACTGCAAATGAACAAAATGCGATGAATGCTCGGAAATATCTATATAGGAACAGTGGAGGTAGTTTAAGGACGTAGCCAAATGTAGGTGCTTCCGTAGGGTCGGGTCTTTTTTGGTTTCCATAAAAGTTATTTGCATTATTTTGCGTCATTACCAATAGAAAATCTCAAATCGGCTTTACCGGTATCAATCAGTTCAGATTGGTGGAAATATATTTAAATCGAATAAAATCAGTTTAAGGAGGATGGAGCCATATGTAGAAGTTCTCGCAAGTGAGGAAAGTTCTCTGAGCGCTATTCGTATTGGAGTGGCCAGAAACGATTACATATGGCCAAAAAACATCCGTTTGAAGGCGAGCTAAAGTTGGAAGGCGAACATCCCTCGCCATGGTTGTATGCTGGGTTTGGGACCCATCACGTAAATAACCAATGAAAAGGACACAACAGCCTCGGATTAGATACCCCCCTTTTGATAACGTTCTCTTTCGACGAGTAAAGACCAAATTCTGCAAGTCTCTTATCATCACCGTTCTGCTATATGGTGCAGGGACATGGACGATGACAACACCTGTACGAGTATTACGATAGTTCAGTGAGTAAAGAGACAGCGGCTACGTTGGCTAGGTCATGTTGCCCGAATGGACGAAAACACTCCAGCTCTGAAAGTGTTCGACACAGTACCCGCCGGGGGAAGCTGAAGAAGAGGAGAACCTCCACTCCGTTAGAAAGACTAGGTTGAGACGAACCTGGATACACTTGGAATCTCTAATTGGCGCCAAATAGTGGATGGGATGAACGACTGGCGCTTGAAATAGGTTAAAAATACTCGAGTCAGTTTCAATATGTCACAAAAATTTGAAGATCAGTAAAAACCTTAATGTCTTGTGGAATGAGGAGATTAAGGCATGTTGACTTTAGCATATCTTTTCTTTGGATATTGCATAGGTTTCATTTAAGAAAACATAAATATTTTCATAAAAATTCCATGTTATCTGTGTAGGGTATTAAAATCAAACTGCTCGTTAGTTTATAAGACTAGTTCTGGCGCTATCAAACATTGTTATCGTTTTAAAAAAATTATAATAAAAAAAGAAAAAGTTTGATATTGTAAAATACATATCTTCTATTCATTTCTTCACATTCTGGAGCTCTGTAGAGATCCTTAACAGTGACTCTTTAAGCCGCAATCGTAACAAATTATGAAACGGTAAAAATACTAAACCATTTCTTGATTATAGCTAATGGCGAGAGAGCACCTTAAGTACACAGAAATTACGGAAGAAAAACAGTGAGAGATAAAGTAAAAATAGCAAGGAAACTCCATCGTTGTTACTTTGTCCCTAAGGATGTAATGAAATAAAGAATATGGAATTCCTCAATTGTATCTGCTCATTACAATAGAGAAATGCACAAAAGGGAAGAAGAAAAAATGAAAACAAAAGCTTTCATGGAACAAGAAAGTAGCTTCAAAAGAATAAAGCAAACGTATAATTTATTAACTGTGCGGCAGGAAAATATTACTTTATGAATCTTCATTGAATTCCTTTGCGGGTTAGGTCAGTTTAATCTCATTGAGGCAGGAGGCAGGTAGATGAGGCATGTGCGAGTTATTGTGAGAGAATGCAACTACTCTTTAGAAATATTTGGGACAAAAAATGCTATCACAGACGCAAGACCCTAGAGATAAAGCCGGGCCCGGTGATGATGGTAGTGAATTATTGCAGACAAAAATTAGCATCGGCACCCCAGATGCCAATGTATCACAGATGTTACACGCCTAGTCAAAACGCAACGTGTATTTTTTTTTCTATGCAAAAAGTAGTAGGTTTTTGTAGTGATCAGCGGTGATACATTGGCAGCCAACGAGTTAAATATTATTTATACAGGACTATATTACGGCAATTCCTTTAAGAATAGATGGTGTGAGTCACCTAATCACTTCTTTCAGAGGTTTGCAGCGTTCACATCCAAAGACCCAATAGTTTCTACGTTCAACAGGGAAAAAATAACGGTTTTTATCTACTTCGCTCTATACTCAACTGAAGTTAATGTGAACTTTGCCATCGAAAGTTTTTCAGTTTATTTTTTCATAAAACTGAGCAAAATGTGTGTTGCATATGGAAAGTGTGGCAATTTAGCTGTCTAATGCAAGTACATTGTGTAACCACTCGCCACTTATTAAAACTACTCATCAAAGTGATCACGAGCATTCCAAGAGGCTTAACTGATATCGGTTTGTAACAAAATGTGGCAAAGTAAAAGTAAACACATATTTGAAGAGGATTTGCAACTGAGCAGAGTTTACTCGTGAAAGCGAAAGTACCAGGGAAAAACGGAAAATGCCATCAAACAATGTTTTCTCCTTTTCTGCTTGCTGTCGCCACCACCCAACCAATACATTCTTTTGCATATACAGTTAACTGACAGCACAGTGATTTCGATTCACGTTTACAGTTACTTCGTGGCACTTAAATGCGTTCATTCAAGCAAAACTTGACCCAGTTTACGGCAGTTTCCCGTATGAGTGTCCTGCGCTGCTTGCGCACCTATCCCCCTCGCCTACACGCCCACTTAGCTGCTGCGCCCTCTCTATTTACGTAGGCCAATGGAATCCTTCAATTACGCTGTCATACGACGACATATTCACATGCTGCGCGACGTGACGGCTTTCCGGGCGCACGGCAAACAATGCCACATATGGCAAATGGCGCATTGTGCCTTCGTACTACATGCGCTACAGAACATTTAACGGTGTATATCCCAGTTTTTATTACACTTGCCTTTTTTCGCAAAAAACGCACACTATATGAATTACCCCATTTGATGCGCCCCTCTTTTATGTTGTTTACATTAACCATTGTTTGCTTGTTGCAGGACTGTGCCACAACGTCAGCATCGGCGCTGGTGCCTCAGCTATGCCGCTTTAGTGGGGCAGCAGTGAAAATGAACGATTTTTCTCGCTTTTCGTCGCTCCTTTTTTGTTGTTAAACAAAAATGGTGGCCATGCTTCGGCCGCGCAGTTTGTTGAGCGCGTCGAGCTGTGGCGGATTGCAGTAAAATTCAGTCAGTAGGTAGCCCCTTAAAGCGCGAAAGCTCGCAAGACAATAACTTACGTATGCATATATCCGCCATATCTGTACATGTATGTGAGGGGCGCGACCTGGTGCTCTGATAATGTAGTGGTAAATATTTTATGTGCCGGCTTGGTTGAAAGAATGAAGCGGCACCGCCTGTTGTCTGCTGCAATTGCTTTGCTGCGCTTCTTCAAGCCGCCACTGGCGCTGTAGTGGGCCGCGAAGCTGCTGGAGTTTCATATCATTTTAATAATGCAACAAAAGTACTGCTATTTCATTGTTTACATTTCCATTGAAATTGATTTCCCACTGCAGCGCAAATATGGAGGGCAGGAAAGACTTCATGCATATTTTAGTTTAATTTTTCTTCTGAGCTTTGCAATATTTAAATGATTCTTCTTATGTAAGCTAATTGCACTAACCAAGTCAATACTTAAACCGATTTCTGGTCTTACTATGAAGATTAGTTCGAGGGAGTGGTTTCAAAAGCGCAAGAATTTACAATCTAAAGAAGGATTTTAGCAAATTTAGCCAAACAGAAACGCCTGAACTTATGTACGTAATACTCTGCTATGCAATTTCATATACATACATATATTGTATAGGAGCGGAGGAGAATAAATTCAGAGTATTACAAATAGTGGGTGTTCTGCATCGCACGGAAGAAATGGTAGGCTGAAGAGCCAAAGTCTGCGCTATAAGGTGGGTGAGGAGTTATACAGCACGCTCTTATGATCCCATCAACTACAGAGCATTACCTTGGCTTCATGGATATGGCCGATGCAATAACGACTTATTATTCAAACTTTTTCGCCACCCGGGATGTTCTTTGTTTACCAAACCAAAATCACTATTTACCATGCAAATCACTTTCTTAGGTCCAGCGATTTCACAATTTTACAATAAAATAGACATGGTTTAGCTGTAAACTTGTAAATTCGTTAAGGTGCTTTCATTTGGTAAATTGACAATATTTTCTAAGGGTGCTGATATTTCCACAAATATTTGCTTCATATTTCATTCATTTCAAAGCATTGCGACGATTTCTGCAGGTTCTATGATCAAAACTATGAGAATGATGTGGATTTAAGTGGAGGCTCTCAAGTTTTTTGGAAACCTAATAGAGAGCTTACATTATTGATGAAGATAACAAGCAAATAACTTTCGCCGTCATTTTTAATCTTTAAATCGGCAATCGATTCCGGTAAAATGGAAGCAAAACATCACCTTCCACTTTATTTACCATTTACATTTGTTGAGAACGAGCCTTAATTTTTTCTGTTTGGGTGGCATGACATCTGTCAAACATATTCAATAAAAACATCATATTAGGTTGTCAAAAAAGTCTTGCGGTATTTTCAGTAGTTGGCGCTGAAAGCGCGTAGTTCTAGTCGCCAATAAAATTTGTGCAGTTTATGGACCCAAGACAGTTTCCATTTCCACCGCACACCGATGGTTTCAACGTTATCGTTCTGGTGTAGAGGTGGTCGAAGATGCGCCACGCTCCGGAAGGCCTGTCGTCGAAAATTGCTGAATTGGTCGAAAGAGACCGACATAGTAGCAGCCGTAGCATCAGTCAAGAGCTGGGCATGAGTTATCAAAAATTCATTTCAATTTCAATAAAAAAAAAACTCAATAAAAATACCGCAAGGCTTTTTTGACAACCCATTATTTTTTTGTTGAAAATGTCAGATTTTGTACTAAAAAGTGATTATTTGCGGATAGCATTTATTTTGTGTTTTCATTTGAAGAACAGTTCTGCAGAGTCGCATCGAAGGTCATCACGGTCTATCAGAAGCAATATGCAAAAGCTGGTTTCAACGGTTCAGAGATAATGATTTTGATGTGAGAAATAAAGAACGTTGAAGACCGCCAAAAAAGTTTGAAGACGCCGAACTGCAAGCAATATATGATGAAGATGAGACCTTGAGTCAAAATCAAAAGGCAGTCATGGTAAGTGTTGCACAACAAATAATTTCAGACCATTTGAAAGCTACAGGAAAGATCCAAAATTGTAGAAAATGGGTGCTACATTAATTGAATTAAAAGACAAATAGAAACCCGAAAAAATTCTTTTTCAAAGACACGAAAGAAAGTAGTTTTTCAACGAGTGGTCACCTTCGATGACAAATGGATTTGTTTTAAGAATCCTAAACGGAGAAAATCATGGGTTAATTAGGGATTGATGGTTGTCGACTGCAAAAGCAGATCGATTCAGTAAGAAGGGCGTTTGTTGGGGTTAGAAGGACACGGTATGATCTTCCAAAACCTAGTGAAACTGTTAACACAAATCGTTACAGATAAGAAATTATCAATTTGAACCATGCATTGATCGGACAGACGACACGGTTATCATTTGCTTTCATCGACGCGACGTTTCATAGCCATATAACGAAAAGGGTATGTTTAACGGCTATTAGGGTCAGTTGGCAGAACTACGTTGGACTAATTTATGCTGATGAATCTACATATATGTACATATATGTATAACCAGCTGGAAACCTACATTCATGTAGTATTTTATTCCATAAAAATATGTTTGATAAAGCCCAACTAAATTTGATAAGTCTTAGTAATTTTTTGGTCGAAATTCTGAATTTATAGAACAAATATTGTGGTTCCGATACTTTTTAAGGATATTGACAAACTGAAGTCATTTATTCAGTCACTTACAATCTCTTACAAACAGTCGTTTTTTTAATGAATAATGTTTAAATTGTTTTAAAAACGAGGCCCACCATAGTTGGATATTGATTTCGTAGTTTCATAATTATCGGCGAATAACTAAAATATTGCATACTAATAATTCAATCTAAATCTTTTTTCAATAAAAAATGTTATTTGTTTTAGAAAAAATATCAAAGTACTGCTAACTAATTAAATTAACAGAGGGACAATGTCCAAACTCTATTTGCTGCATTATTTCAACTCTCTTATAAATAAGCCAGCCAAGCACACTTTATGTGGGTTACAATGCTGCCACAACAAAGAATTCCCAATTGTCAGAGATTCACGATGACAGTGCAACGACCTTACATTGACCCACCGACAAACGACTCCCAATGGGTCAAATAAATCAGATAGAGCAATTCTTTTAACATATAAAAGGATGCCGCTGCCAGAGCCAAGTAAAAAGAAATTGTTTTGAGCAGTGATTTTTATTCTTCACTCCTTAAATATCGGCAGTATTGAATAGGGTTACACGGTGGCAATCGTTTTTCTATTAAAAAGTTTCGTCAGCAAACAAACTCCGTTTTCGCTGCTCCGTTTTGTGTTTGAGAGATCGACCTACAACGCGCTGTGAGCGCTTAAAAAGTTAGAGCTTAGAGTTGAGCGGAGTAAGAAAAAATTCCAAAAGTTTCGCATGCAATTTTGTGTACTTCATTCCATTTGATTCGCTGCCACATCCACCAGCCGCATGGACTTGCCTGACCTCAAGAAGCAGCTTTTGGGTTTGCTTGCTTCTTTTTCGTACATTTTTAGCAAACAAGATTTGCGCAAAATGAAGTGAAGTGTGCATGATGAAGCATATAGCTGGAGAGTGGCGAGCAGATTGAAGATGGAACGTGCCGCAAACCAAATGCAAACAGAGTTGAAATGTGTGGCCACTGCCAGGAATAGCGGGGTTGGTGTGAATTCGCTCAGCAAATATGGGTTGAAGAATGCTGGCGCAACCTAGATTAAGCGAAAATATTGAGCTGTTTGGAAGTGTATACATATGTATATGTATGTAAGTATTTATTTGAAAGCTGTGTGAAAGCTCTATGCAACAAATCAACTGCCACTGCAAACACTCCTCCATTGCATTAGTATGAAATTGTCTGCTTTCAATCGCTCCAAATTCTCGTTACTGACCCGTCGGCGGAGGCCACATGAAAGGGGTGGCCTCCTTCGAATTTGGTGGGTGATAAATTTTCTACTGCAATGCGTAGTTTCCAATGCAAACATGCCAACAACAACTTATTTTCAGTGTTTGTGTGTTAGAGTTGTCAGCATTGTTTGTTCAACAACGCCATTCAATTCACTTTGGCGACGCACACTTTTTCTTGAAATATCTTCTTCTTATATACCGTTTTTTTGTAATATTTACTTTTGAAAGTAGCGCTTTATTTACCTAGTTTCGGCGTTCTTATTGACGTTGCAGTTTTCGTCGATATCGTCAAGAGTCGTTCGAAAATTGATGGTGAGCTCTGAAGACGATTGCGACGTGCTGTCGTTTGCTTTTGCTGAGATTAAATTTTAAAGGCTCTGCCGTCGCCAACTCGAAGGCGCCAGAAATGGAATGGTTGTGGCAGTTTGGCATGGATAAAATATTTTGTGTAAGCTTCAGCTATTTTGTGAGTTCGCATTATTCTGAAGTGGCATATTTTTATCCGTGGCTAACAGTTTTATGAAAGATTTTCGTCAATTATTTCAATCTGCGCAAAAAACATTTACTTTCAAATGAAATTTTTAGTCATTTTTAGTCAGCTTGAAAAGAACAGGAGTGAATTGTTTTTACACAGATGCTAAGTTAGATTCGCGACGGTTGTTAAGTTTGAACTCGGTTCTTTGTAAAAACAAACTTATTACCCACCACTTTATCTCTAGCAGATCTGTGCAAGCTGTGTTAGATTAGCCGGTCTTAAAGTTTTGATGAATCTAATAGCAAACCCAACTAGAAGAATTTCGATCGGGCTTCTAACCAAATATTTGCGCTAATATTTAGATTACTGTTTGTGGTGCTCTGAAAACTAATGGTCCTGGCTGGAAACACAGTTTCCATAACACAGTTCCCATAAGCTGCTTAAGACCATTCTGCTTCCTCAAAAGCTGTTTGAAGTAGTTAATATTAGAAATAGTCTTGGAACACCACCTACTATATCACAAAATTACTTTGAGCTAGCATAGATTGCAAACATAGCAAAAGGCTTCTGTTTTTAGAAAGGAGGAGATTTAGTAATATAGTAATGGTCATCACAGGAATCTTACCGCAGAGATCTGATCTGTAAATCTTGGTATGAGAATAAGTAAACTTTAAAACAAAACTTCTTCGAATATTCAGCTTTCAGTTTGATGAAATGGTCCATATTCCACGGCTCTCAATATTCCAAACAAAAAAAAATTGCGCAGATAAGATGAGAAATAAAGAATGTGACCAAATCTAGTTGTTAAAAGGTTAGGATTCGTTTGGAAGTGCAATCATTTTCTGCGACTATTCTTTTATCCTTAAAGACCTTACAAAAATCAGCATAGCAGACGACGGAAAAAGGTCTGAAAGTGCGTGCTTGTAAAATATTTGATATTTGTTCAAAAACTCCTTCATAATAATTTTGAGTAGCCAAATATGTAACTACCGGCTCTCTGCTCCAATTGAGTCCCTTAGCGTCTGTGTTATGTAATATCAATGCACGTGAATATTTACCGCAAATGTCAGTGCACGTAAGGTAAGTGTATTGCTATGCATACCTACAGAATACGGCAGCTGGTACCAGAGTCTCCAAAAACCTGTATTCCCGTAACATTGAGTCATCAAATACACAAAACGTTCTGGACTGCAATCGTTGCCACAAAACAGCTTTCCATGCAGCGATAACGAAACGCAACTTAGAGCTACACAAATATAAATATGTAACAATGGTTGCCAACAACAACAACAAATTCGAAACAAACAACACGAGACATTTAAAAATATTTTTGTCAAGGATATTCCCACTGCACGTGTCTCCTGCGCCCGTCGGGGGTGGAGTGCTTGCAAGCACCTTGGGTGTTTCCTTCGGCGTTGCTTGGCTTCGCTACCGTTGGGTTGCTGAGAGACGTCAACGGGTGGTGGTTTTACGGGTGTGACGCAAAACCCCCTTTACCACACATTCCACGGGAGCGCTGCCCTTGCGTTTGTCGGCTTGGTAGACATTCATTCGTGGTAGACGCAACGAATCGTTACTTTTATATTGGAATTATGTCTGTTGCACGGCGTTTATGGTTGTTTGTGTGTCTATGGTGCCACCCGGCTAGCCAGGGGCACTGCCCTATCGCATGTTGTTTGCCTCGTGACACTTCGCCGCTACCACTGCCACTTTTTAAGGAATTCGATGTTTCCGTTGTTGCGTCATAACGGAAATATCGCACTGCAGTGGTATTGGTAGCACTCGCAACAAATGCTACAACAACAATGCCGGCAACAAATCACTGCGCTGTGCCGGTGAACTGTATGCGCTGATAAAAATGAGAAATCTATTTCGTTTTCGCCGTCGCGTCGGATTCGGCACTTCCTGGTTGCACGCGCTGTGCGGCAGTCTTGTCGCTTTCGTGACTGGGGGTTAGTTTGGTAGCGAGCGATGATTAAATTTGACATTGAATTGCTTGCGCTTTATTTTTTGCTTTTCCGTGACTTCCGCCAACTGTGCACATTTTGCTCGTTTCCATTTTGCGGCTGCAGCGTCCATAAAATCGCTGGGTGGTGGCTGTGCTGCCACATGCCGCATGCCACAACCCTCACGAAGTATGTGCTTGAGGGCGGCCAATACAAATCAGCAAATCACTCATACAATCTGTCGTCGTAGACGTATACGAGGGTCTTTGTATTTAAGAATAAGCAGTAGCCCAGCATTTCACATCGGCTGCACTTAATATGTGCTTGTTGTTGGCATACAAAGGCTATAAGGGTAGTTTTTCACGCAATTAAAAACTGAATTAGAGAAATTAAAATCCACCCGACCCAAAACCGTATTCCAAAACCCTACACTTAATCAGCAGCGTATTTGTTTGAGGTTATGACAACCCTGATCTATAGATCCCATAATCTGACGTATGTAGTATAAAACTGTGAAAAGATCACAATTGATCTAAATTGGGCTTTACCGGGACGAATAGGCTGATACCAACCAAGAATGACGCAAGAACAGAGTTGAATTTTTAAAGTAGAAGTAGTGCAAATGGATAATAATTAAAAAAAAAAACTCCTAAAATAAAAATTCTTATAAAAATTGACCATCAAGTTTTCTTGCTCCTAAATATCTGTCATGATTTGGCTATGCCAGTTTAACCGATTTACTCAAAGTACTGGCACTAAAGTTTGGCTGAAGGAACTCAACTGGTAGGACCGACTAAGCTAATCGCTTAAAATCGAGTGCTATCTTCACTCTTTCTCCTCGGCTCTTCTGCTCACGCTAAGTTGAGATTAAAATCATGGTCGTTTTACTTTCGGCGAACTGACTGAGATCGATATTAGCCAAACTGGCAGGTTCGCGGTATACACAAAGCGTTTCGTCGGCACAGAAGAGTCGTTCGATTCATGTCTATGCGTGTTTGAGACCACAAAGGACCGATGTTTTAACTGTCCAAGAGGGATATCTAAGAAAATCAGAGAACAGAAATCAGCCTCGAAACATAACCTAACAATCCTAAATGTTATTATTTAGTATCCTGAAATTGAGGCTACAAAATAGTTGCAATCATTCCAGTTTAGTTAGCATTTACTGATAAAATTCAAAGTGGCTAGACTTACATATTAGCTAATACCTTTCTATTACTTATTTATATACAGTTTTTGAAAAGTTGCTTCAGAAAGAGAGGTAATTTACGTGGTCGAATCGCTAAAAACATGATGGATGCGGACAAGGTCCATTTTAGGTAAAACACATCCTTGCTTTTGATAACTATGCATCTGATACATTTCTGTCTTTAAACTGACAATTGGCAGGTCATAAAATATTGTCATGTAAGTGATTCCAGTGAAAAGAGAGTCAGCTGACAATTTGGCTTGCGATGCATGACTATGTAGTCCTTATTATTTTTCAGTCTAGGAAGAACGCGGAGAGTCTCAGCTAGCTCTAGCATAAGTGTAAACAACGGAGATTTCAGAAGCCAGCTGCTTGAAGTAGAAAAATCGATTTGGTCACTTCACTTCAATTCACTTCATTTCACTTTACTTCACTTCCTTTATTACTAATACGATTACGGTGTCAAATGCAAACGTCACTGTCACTTTAATTAACGCAACGTCACCCACTGACACGCAAACGCCAACAGCGACAGCATGCACACACTCACCTCGTAACCGCATTTAAGGGGTGTCGGGTATTTAACTTAAATTACCATCCCTTGTCACGCAAGCATGCGAATTGGCTGTTTGTCAAAGCGTGAAAATAGCGCCCCCTTCCACTCTCCTCCTCAACCACAGCTGTGCTCACCCTTAACCCAACTTCATATGTGTACCCCAAGTCATTGTTCGCAGCTTTTTTTCAAAAGCATTGTCGGGCCTTTGTGCGTCACTGGATTTATTATTCAAATTTTATACTCCAACGAAATTTTCGTGCACCACTGCAAGGTTTTGTTTGCTTTGTTGAGCTTGAGATGCCACCAAAGAGACCTTAATTGCGAAATAAGATGCGAAAGCACGCGTTGCGAGCGAAACTAAACTCAGAGCAGACAGCTGTCGCAGCGGCCGAAACACTCTCAAGTTTGTTTGTGTACTTCTCGCTTTTATTTGCACACTAAATTGCGTTTGGGTTTAGATTTGGTCGAGTAAAATTTTTCGAAAATTTGATTTTAATAGATGTCACAAACTTTATCACACAGCAAATGCATAGGCTTCCGGGCGACGGTGCGCGAGTGTTGCCAAGTAAATAGATAAATTAAAATTTGTTTAACAGTCTAGTTCAAATATTGTCCCACGTGTGTGTCTTCATGATATCCCAGCAGAAAAAAGAGGAAAAGCTGTTAGGAAAATAACGATCTTCTGCCGAAAACAGGTAGACAAAAAGGAACTAAACTCTATCTAGAACTTTGCGACTAATGTCAAAAAGCAGCAACACATTATATTTTTCGGTTAACTGGTGCGACAAGACAGTATTTTTACCTCGGCAATTCGGTTATTTCGAAGAAAAGAAAAATATGATGTAAATTGGTTTCTGACGGTATACTATTTTTGTATAATTATAACTATATGCTATAAACGGTACAAGGAATATTTATTTACATTTTCTTTTCTCACAAAATCTTGCATTTATGCTGTATTATGCTCGGACTGTCAAAGTTACGTGTTTCTTGTTTCTTGTCTCAACACGTTTTCAGTTTCGATTGTTCTTTTTTCAAAGTGTTGCCTTCTAACCAGGCAAAAGTGGAACATTTTCCTCCCTCTCAAAATGAAAGAGTGACAGTTGCCCCGTGAGTTTCGTATCGTTTCTGAAAATTTCAAAGTATTTTAAACAAGTTATTGCAAAAAGTAAAATGAGTCGGTCAATTTTATTAAAATCATTATCGGAAATTGCAAATGAGTTAGTCGATTCATCCCTATCATCATCAGAGAAAGAAATGACGATGCTAGTTGTTAATGGAGATTATCTATTATAGTGATCTCGTGGTATACAGAAAGTACATGGTATGTCACAAGGAGTTACAAAGAAAGAATAATACAAAAATCAGTCGAAACTCATGTCGTTGCATTTTTGTGGTATGCTACTCATCTTTTTTGATGCATATCTATCGAGTAGAAGACGGGTCTTACGATCTGTCCACACTGAAACACAAACATATTTATAATTATTGTTTGTCCTCTGGCTACTTGTTAATTTTTATAGTTGCATAGTGTACTCTTGAAGATGGAGTCAACTTCAAACGTATTCATTTCCAAATCCATTTTAAGCGTTAATTTTTTTACTTGCACCTTTCATTATCATTTCATTTCTATGAACTTACGTATTTTATTGTATGCACTAATTATTACCGAAAACAATGCTGATTTATAATAGGGTGCCATTTTTTCCTTGTATAATTTAAAATATTGAATATTTGTAGGCTGTAATGAGGCAACAATTTCATCGAAAAAAGAAAACGCTATTTAATGGCATTTATTCAATTCTACTAAATAATAAATTAGATTTGCAGTTCAGACCAATCGTAAAGTATGGTATTTTATATTTAGGTGGTTTTATTGCGGGTGCTTGCCGTGTCCTTTCTACTGGATACAAAAATCGTATTTTTACTTACAAGTATACTTATTGTTTCATTAGTAGGGTAGCTTTAACGTACCTGCAAATAAAGAGAAGAGATATATGATTAATTTTATTGCTATAAATAATAAAAACATAATCATGGAAACAAAAAATCATTTTTAAAAGTAAAAGTTTGTTTTTTTTGTTAAGAGTAATTTAGCAAGAGTTATTAACTTTCATTAATATTTAGTTGTTTGCTATTACTGCAGAGAAATATAAATGACTTGAGATCATCAAAATAAATTTAACTATAATGAATTGAAGAAGTACGTCACTAGCGCTGAGCTGAAATTCGAGGCTTTAAATGTGGTTTTTAAAAAGCCGAGATTGGCTAATTTTTCTCCATCACACCTGGAAACGATTTGACCAACTCAATTAAATTTTCGGATCTGACTCATTTAGAAATTCTAAACATTTAAGTTTTTATAAGATTAAAAAAATACATATATTTTTTTATTCATAACTATTCAACAAGCCAATATCGTGAAGGATATGGTATACATAGGGACCTACCAGACTGTTCTTGCAATGGTAGTGTACGGAAGTACGCACCGTATAACGGTTTCTGTTAGTAGGAAGTTATCTAATGCTTGCCGTTCGAGGAACTAGAAAACAAAAAGATCGTTGAAGACATTCTTCGTTCTGGACAATCTTCGACCTCTTCAACTGATGAAAATATTAAAAAAGGGGCTGTTGTCAGGCAAGTGATAGAGAGATGGCAAGAACGCTCGACATCTCTCGCGAGTCCGTTCGAATGATTTTGTTGAATATTTTGTGTATGGCACGCGTTCTTGCTCTACTCCTCGCGATAAAGCTGAATTTTTTTCTAAAAGAGTACCATAAACAAGCATTATAACTGCCGATGAGACATGGGCTTATGAGCTTGACGTTTTCAGTCGATCGAAGAGATAAAACAAAATTCGCTGGAGAAGAAAAAAGTTTCGAGGACTGGAAGAATCGTTGGTATAAATTTATTACATCCGGTGGGAATTACTTTAAAGGCGACAAAATAAATATTGATGAATAATTTAAAAAAAAAAATCGTTTTATTTATGATTTACAGGTACTTTTTGATCACAATGTATAATGAAAAAAAAATAAATAAAATGCCTGCAGGCAAGAGAGCTTTTGTTACCCTTTAGAAAGTTATCGGATCAAAAAAATTTCGGATTTATTTTAATCCAATATTTATAATAATATTTCTTAGTTCACATAACTGGTAATATAAATATTTCCAATGTGAACAACTACTTGTATTAAAAAATATTTGTAAGAAAATTGTACTAAAAATGAAAGAGAGAGGTTTTATCTCCCTAATAAATAATATAAACTTAGCAATTGCCTGCGAATTATCAGTCAAACTCCAAATAACAAAATAAGGCATAAGAAAGTAATAAAAAATTAAATATTCAAAAGTTATGACCATAATTATGACAAAGAACATAACCTAAAAAGATGTAAAGCATTCATAGTACTTCTAAAGAAAAAACTGAGTTTTCCTATGCCAAGGCGTCAAAATCTAATCATTTTTGACTCAAACGGTCTCCAAAGTAACTGTATATGGTGGAGGAACATTTAAAAGAGAGCAAGCAACTTTAAAAAGATTTTATATGTTTCAGTTTAGGTTCCGATGTTCTTCAACTATCATATTTCTCCGACCAGGCATTAACACCCATAAAAACATTTCGGAGCAGAAAAGTGACAGTTCTCTTTTATTTTTACTACAAGCATAAATACACAAAAATGTCACACGCACACACACATATGCATATATTGTCGAATTACAAGAACTCACATCTCTTTAGTGGCATGAAATCGAAATAACAACAAAAAAGCCACGAAGCCAACGCCAGAACGAACGGCAGTCGCACAGGAATAAATAAAATGCATTTCGGGAAATTCAATTTAATTGGTAAAAATTTACACGTAGCACATTTGTATTCATTCAGATGTACATATGTATGTGTTTGTATGTATGTAGTAGGCGGTGTTTGGGGCATTCGTGCTGGATTTGTCGGCACAGAGAGTAGGAGGAGAGTGGCAGTATGTGTGGCGGTGGCAGGAGCGGATTGTTGGCACCATTAGCAAGTATAATTTTTCCATAGAAACATAACATCTTGTTATTGTTGTTGTTATTTTTGTCCCCGTACACATTTTATGTCATAATAATAAAGTGAATTATAGCATAGACGAGCATCCATGGAGTAGCTATGCACGAACACACACACCTACTTTTAGGCGAGTAGATCATAATCCTCCCAAAAGGTTGTTGTCATAATGGCAAAGCCCCTCGGCAGCCACCGCGTCCCCCCATTTCCGGCACCTACTACATGTTGCAACATTTTATTTTTATTGGCGTTGCCAGCTTGTTTCTTCTTCTTATTTTATTGTTTTGTTTGTCTTTTGTCATTTTACGTTATTTCGGGTACTTTGCTTGTTTTGGTTACTCCTACAAAAATAAAAATTAAGAGCAAAACACAACAACAGCAGCAAATGAATGTAGCACAGGCCATTCACTTGCCACAACAGTGCGCGCTACACTTGTATCCCTGTTGCGCTATGTGACACGAATTGCTTCATTCGCATGCCACGCACACACAGCCCGTCTCCGCAACCGTGAGGAGGAGGGGCAGCAGCAGTGGCATGCGCTTGCATAAAGATTAGTGTTGTTGCGGGAAGAATGAAATGAACGGCCCGCTTGTTGCAGCAATACGTGTCTTTGTATATAGGCTGCAGCAGCGGTGTGTATGTGTGTGCTTTCCACTTAATACCGCAATGACGTATATGTTGCATGTGTTGCACGCTTAACATGCCAACAGTCGCTTAAAATTGGTATTAATGTGGCATTTTGCTATCACTCGCACCACTTTGCGAAAATAAACTAAAAGCTATTGTTGTTGTAGCCAATGTGAACGTGTTGCTTTGTGGATTTGCCCTCATAAACAATGTTGTCGCGTTGTGCTACAAATGCCTGCTCCCCACTCGCCTGCCGAACCTACAGATGGTCTTTGCTTTCTTTGCTGTAGCTGGTATGGGCAAATTGCTTTGTAGCATTTATAAATAACTAAGAATTCTTTACGCCAGAAGACAGGAGAGGTGACAATATGTGCCCATACCAGGGGTGTTCTAAATTTCTGTTCAGAATTGTAAATCGTGAAAGCTCAATTTAAGATGCATAGCTAAATCATTTTTTGTGGCTCGGCTCCAAAATAACATGCCTAATACTCCAATTGGATCTCGGCTATTAGTAAATATTTACAAAAAATTCAATGAAAAGCTTCTATGAGCTAACATAAAAATGAGCTATTATTTAGGAAACAATGGGTCATCCCTAATCAGAAGTCTGTTTATAATTCAAAATAGAATTCCAAAAATCTGAATAATTTTGAAGAAGTTGCACACGAAAATTAGGTTGATTTCCGGTTACTCCATTAAAAAGATTTTAAATAAACGATATCTCGAAAGCAGCTAATTGTATCTTCGAATAAAGGTATACATATCTATATTTATGAAATATTGGTTTTTGATTACTAGGGGACAATCTAACTAAAGCGGATTATAAAAATTTGCTTTATTGATATCATGCAAAAACTTTTTTTTGACCAGCCGCAACTTTACATGTCAGTACCTCTGCATAACTAGCCTTAAGGAATATGATATAATGGTATTGAGTAAAGAACTTAACACAAAAAACCAAAAAGTAGCAAAAAGAAGGAATCATTTTTATATTCAAGCAATAATCTTATCAAGAGGAACAACAATTAGACTTTCCTTTTGATGAGAGCAATTAGATACGCAAAATTGCTTTTAATTTTAAAGCAGAAGTCAATATGGTTAGGTAGTTTATTTTTAAATTTATCGTGCTTAAATGAAGTTGAAAAGCGGCCTGGAATACTGGAGAGAAGTTGAGGCACACACATACATATACATTTTTTAGGAAAGTTATACTTCAGAAATGTAATATTTTCACTGATTAGACGAATACCCAATGGATCTTAACACTCATGGTTGAGTTTAAGTCGTCTACATACATAAGTATACATATACTTGTACATATATACATTTTCGTAGTTACATGTGTGACATTTCTGGACGACAATAGCTAGATATGTATGTAGATATGCGCATGTGTTTCTATTTATTTAGTACAATGTCATTTAAGACCATTGTGTACATGACACCTACTTACTGCCGTTATTTCGAGTATTCCCAAAATTCCACTACGACCGAAATGTCTTGTTAACTGTCAATTGTAACAATGGTCTATTGTTCTCACGAATCACGAGGCAAGCAAATGAGGTTCTGTGCACATATTGTTCACTAAACTCGAGTAACATTTACATACTACTTATATACAAAGGTATATATATATTTAGGTGTAAATACATAAGTGTATAGGTAAATATTTTTGTTATGATACTTTGTTTGCCTGGACAGTGCGAATGTCACATTTTCCATGAGCTCTAGACTGCTAAATATATGTAAGGGTGTTTGAAGAATGTTTGGGTGCATCTGATTTGGTTTTGGAAGGGTATTTAGAAGGTTTCTGATTGGGAAAGGTAAATAGATTGGATGATAGAATATAAAGCAAAGTAAGACAAATTATTGAAAAACATAACAAATATAGTATAAATCATAATTGAAATAATTAAAAAACAATGGAAAAAACGCGTACAAAAAAGGAATTAAATTAAAAATAAAAACTAAAAATCAAATGCTATAAGATATTGAGTAAGAAGTAGTAAAAGAAATAAAACCTAAAATAAAATGAAATGAAAAAAGTAAAACAATGAAGAAGAAATTCTTTACGTTTGCAGTTATGATATGTTTGTACTTAAAAAAACATCGGCAGATCAAAATACTCTTTACTCCTAACATTCTTACAGCTTACGAAAGTATTTAAAGATCGGTTTCTGCAGAAATTTGTCATACTTGCTGATCTTGTTGTCCTAGTAGCATACAATTTCCCTAAGTAGTTCTAAAAAATTATGTTGTTGTGATAATCCATAAAATCAGGGTACTTAGTTCGGGATACGCAGCCTTCAAAGTTTTTGGAGTGACTGTGGTCTGTCATTTTTTTCATTTCTAGATCTCTAGAACACATATTAAAGGCTTTTCCAATATCTTTCTTTTTGAAACGAGTTTTGCTTCTTTAAGTAAGAGCGGAAAGAACGTTGCTTAAAGTAAAAATTCCAATATTATCGTAAAAATGTATGTGTTTTGCAAGCCAAAAAATCTAAATAAAATTTCAATCCCGGGGCTTTTGCCAAATAGTTAATTACTAAAAAATTGTAGAAAAATAGATTTAATTGTGTAAGGCTTGCGCCTGTACTCTCAAACGATTGAAGTTCAAGAGCCTCATTGAGAAAGAGAACGATACGAATAAATTCTGGTATACAAATTTTCAGGCACCAGCTCAACTCAAGAAGAGAAGCAGTTGCGGTTGGTAAAAGAAAATGTTTATATGTTTTTAACGGGTGTTCTTTCATTCCATTTACAGCGGAACAGAGCTATGCGCATAACAATCTACATAGCTACATCTAGCTTACTTTGAGACATTGCACACATTCTTCTGTTGGAGAAAGACTCAACCAGAAGTGCTGCAATATTTTATTCTGATAAATTAAGATTAAACCGGCTAATCAACATTCTTCACGCAGCTTATGCCAACACCTACAACTCCGATAATCGGCACTACGAGTCTATCGATAGCAATAAATAGTAGTAAGAAGGAGGAGGAGCGCTTGATAAATATGCCACAGATAAAAATAAATAAAGTGAAGAAATGGATAGAGGAAATGCACAAAGAACGTTCGGCTTCGAGCGGTGAATGCGCGAAAAATGGCATTACTAAATAATGCAATTCAAATTAATGTCTCCCATTAGAGCAGCGACCGGGATTGAGATTAGCAGCAAAAGAACGATTGAAGTCAACACAATTCTGCAAATAGACATAAAAAATTCCAAGCAAGCTTTCAGGCCATCAACTACATTTTTACTGTATATTAGAGGCGCTGGTTCACCTATGAGAAAGCCAAGCGTTCAAAGTCCGCCAAGGCGATTACCGATTGACTGTCTTCCAAACGTCAACCGCCCACTTCTTTCGCCTTATTATATTTATATGCCTATAATGTGGCACAATCGTATGTGGGTCTTTGGAGCTGTTGGTTGTTTATGCCATATATATGAATATATATGTATGTACTTCTGTGCACATGGCATTAGAATGGTGGCCAATGTTGCCTACAGTCGTTTAAATGATTCAACAAAATATCCACTAATAGCAGAAAATTGAACAGCAAATGTGTATTTGTATTGGCAATGACCGTAGTAATGGGTCCCCTACATACTCACGCCCACCAACGCGCATACGCAACCACATATACATACACACATGTGTATTTGCAATCAAAGTTGGCGCAGTCTCAAGGAGTGGGTAGAAAATGAAATTAATCCCGCATAGTGAAGTCCAAGCACGTACCGCTGTCATCCATACTTGTTGTGGACCCATACTCTACTCCTTTGTTGTATTCTTTTTTTGTATTTTTTTCTGGAATTTGGCAGGCCTTTTGTTTGCGATTGTTTTGTGTAGTTTGTTTTCTTTGTTATTTGTTTTGATTGTGTTCTTATTTGCTTATGTTTTTTCTTTTTATTTTTTGTTTGTTTGCCGAAGTTGTTGTCTTATACTCTGTTGTTTGTTTTTGAGTTGTGCTAATATGAGTTTTCAATACGTTTTTCTAATTTCATTATCCCCTACTGTGCATTCCTTGCTCCTATAGCCAGGCTTACAAGCTTTGGCTTCCGTTTGCCATTCTTCTGCACGTGCTTTCCGTTTCGATAATCTGCCCAAGCTACAAAACGAAGACAAAGTGGTGTAATGTAGGCAATTTTTTCTGTTAATACTCTTTCATCAAGCCACTCGCTTTTGTGCTGCACGTGCGTGTTGAGGAGGAGTGAAGGGATTGTGTGTCTTCCTAATCTCTTAGAGCAGTGCAACCAGAAGCTCAGCGAAAAAATGCTTGAATTTCTTCAGAACGTGTATCCGAGGTTCCTCGAGAACTGAGCACTCTCCTAAGTATGTATCAAACGCTCCTTATTTATCGACAGATGGCTTCTATTGACACAAGATCATTCTAAAGGTAGAGGAATAAGGATAAGGGGCAAGCTCATCGATTTTGTAGTCCTCAGTGATTCCGTTGTTGTTAGGCAAACCAATAAAATTTTACAGTTTTTTTTAATAAGATTTCAATATTTGAAAACACTACCAAATATGAGAAACCCTTCAATATATATTTTGGAAATATGTCAACACTACCTGACAACAGAACACCGAGAATCTAACATACACTCTACTCTTGTTTAACCTTTTTAATCTCTTTCAAAACCAAGTAGAGTATATTACAGCAATATTTTGACAAAAGTCTTATGCTTAACATCTCAGCTAATTTTAGGATTCTAGCTCATACAGCCCAATTCTCTTCATCGTCCTTATCCTCCCTTAAATCCTAAAAATGTATTTTTAGACATCTCATAAGGTACCTGTAGTCCACTGAATCATATTCTATTTTAACTAAGATTTTATAATTGGTTGGTTTAAGTATTTCCTTGAGAGGCTTTTGATTCAATAAAGCATCGTTGGAAATTTTCTTTCTTATAAAATATATAGAGAGTTACTTTAACACGAAAGCCACCTTAACTGATTCAAAAAATTGAACCGCTGTTGTCATTATCAGACCTATCGAACTCTTTTATTCGGCGCCTATCGTGAAGCATCCCTATTTTTCGGTAATCTATACAAGTCTTTACAGCCAAATTATTACCACAACCCACCGTCCGCAAGTTTCCACGGTTTTATTAGGCCTTTGTTTACGCAAACTTATTCTAAGTTGACAGCTGTTGCCTTCAGGCCAAAAAGGAAACGAAGAAGGCAGCATAAAACTAAATGAAAATGTCTATTTTGCAAATGCGTGTGCTGGCATTTTACGCACCTTTATCCAGTTTTATCGAAAGAATTGGCATAATTGGTATATGTTGCCTTCATCAGAATCAGAAGATATTCCTCCTTTGCACATGCCATATGCTTTCAGCTGAGCAGCAGTTACCTGGAAATACAGTCCCCTTCCCATTGAATGCCTGTCAAACTACAAAAGAGTCTCATTCACTCTCACTCCAGCCACACCACCGTGTCAGCAGCTGTTATCTTCGCCATTTTCACGCAGAATTGACCTACTTTCTACGAACCGTCGTTGTCATAGCATCACAACCCCACCCCCAACAAATTTCGCACGGCCTCCCAGATACCAAACATCTGTGTTGCTGTATATGGAACAATTTTTCAACGCTTTTTATCTCTCCGAATTCTATTTTTGCGGAATGGCATAGATTTTGCGAAAATGGCAATGCCTGCATTGTTTGCGCTTCACTAGAGGAGCTTTGCTCGTTAGAGCCGATCACACGCTTCCCAATTGTTCCTGCGTTTCCAGAAGTTGCTTTGTATGGATGTGTGTGCGCATATGCTATATAAAAGTTGCAGGAAGGCAGTGAGGGTTAGCAGCCAACATTGATTTCCGGTAACGGTTTCCGCACCGCACGTTTGCTGAAATTGGTGATTTGTGCTCGATTTCGACCGGCTCGGTGTGGATTGGGTGGATGCTACGTCGCGAAGGCGCCGCAGGTGTATTGTGGTTGCCCATAAGTGACTTTTATTGCAAGTTTGTGTATAAGTGCTGCCAATTGTACACTTGATTATTGCAAATATCTTAATTAAACTGTATTATTTTGTTTGCCCATTAGATTGCGCAGAAATTGCTTGCAGTTGAGTAAATCCTTTTAGTAAATATATTTGAAAAAGTGCCGGAAGAAAGTTAAATCGTCTTCGTATGACTGCAATCGGTTGCTAATAGTAGTGATGTTGGTAAGGTGGATTGTTATTGCCTTAAATCCATGAAGAAATTGAAATTTAATCTTTTGAACACATTAGCTCAATTTACAGCACATAAATTAATATTGGCGTAGACACCGCTTTCGTTTACGGATTTAGTCGAGTTTATAAATACCAAGCCTGAACTTGAATAACTTCTAATGATAACCAGCAATTTTCATTAGCGAAACTAGCGATTCAGAATTTATATAACAGTTGCAGAATCTTCTAAAGCTATCAAAGAAAGTAAACATACCGCTACCTGGCCAGCTTAAGATGCATCGCATTTGGGGTCAGTCCATAAAGCGTTGCAATTTCCTAGGTTTTACTACCTAATGCTCAATATAATTTGAGTAGAAAAGTAATTACTCTAAACTAAGAATTATTTTGAAAATGTAGAACGCCACCAACCACTTTACCAGTGGACACAAGCGATCTTTTATAAGGTCGAACTCACGAAAATCACTTCTAAAAGAAGTGAATTAAGGGGTTACATGAGTTTCCTTGGGTAAAAAACAGCATTTTTTCAATAATTTTTTTCTCATATAAAAAATTAAATATTTTACTAGAATTTGTTACTGTTACAAAGGTATATACACTGTTAACAAAGCAATTCTGAAATTTTTGAAAATAAATATTTTAAACTAGGTGACGCCATTTCCGGTGACCCCTCTGAAAAAAGTTGTGCCAGCGTTGGCAGGATAACTCCTTAGAGGATTACCTTAAGTGAAAAAATACGTGTTTTAGTTAAAATTTTAACTTAGAACTTGAACGAAGGAAAACAACTGAAAACTGGATTTTTGGCAAACATTTTTATAAAAAACAAGTAAGGAAGGGCTAAGTTCGGGTGTCACCGAACATTTTATACTCTCGCATGATAAAGTGATAATCGAGATTTCATTATACGTCATTTACATATTTTTCAAATACCGTATTTTTGTAAAGTTTTATTCCGCTATCATCATTGGTTCCTAATGTATATATGTACATATGTATTATACAGAGAAGGCATCAGATGGAATTCAAAATAGCGTTATATTGGAAGAAGGCGTGGTTGTGAACCGATTTCACCCATATTTCGTACATGTCATCAGGGTGTTAAGAAAATATTATATACCGAATTATTGAAATCGGTGGAGTAGTTCCTCAGATATGGTTTTTGGTCCATAAGTGGGTGACGCCACGCCCATTTTCAATTAAAAAAAAAGCCTGGGTGCAGCTTCCTTCTGCCATTTCTTCTGTAAAATTTAGTGTTTCTGACGTTTTTGTTAGTCGGTTAACGCACTTTTAGTGATTTTCAACATAACCTTTGTATGGGAGGTGGGCGTGGTTATTATCCGATTTCTTCCATTTTTGAACTGTATATGGAAATACCTGAAGAAAACGACTCTGTAGAGTTTGGTTGACATAGCTATAGTAGTTTTCGAGATATGTACAAAAAACTTAGTAGGGGGCGGGGCCACGCCCACTTTTCCAAAAAAATTACGTCCAAATATGCCCCTCCCTAATGCGATCCTTTGTGCCAAATTTCACTTTAATATCTTTATTTATGCTTAGTTATGACACTTTATGGGTTTTCGGTTTCCGCCATTTTGTGCGGCCGATTTTGCCCATCTTCAAACTTAACCTTCTTATGGAGCCAAGGAATACGTGTACTTTCATCATGATATCTCAATTTTTACTCAAGTTACAGCTTGCACGGACGGACGGACAGACGACCGACAGACGGACGGACAGATGGACGGACGGACAGACAGACATCCGGATTTCGACTCTACTCGTCATCCTGATCACTTTGGCATATATAACCCTATATCTGACTCTTTTAGTTTTAGGACTTACAAACAACCGTTATGTGAAAAAAACTATAATACTCTCCTTAGCAACATTGTTGCGAAAGTATAAAAATGAAAATTCCGCGACATATGTATTTTTTCCAAATAGTTGTAATCGAAAAAAATGCTTCCTCCAAGTCTTTAAGAATTGTATTTCAAAGACCTGTGTAGAATTTCATGAAGATCGGTTGAGTACTTCTCGAGAAATATTGTCAACCGACTTCAAAATACAGTTTCGAGAAAATATACAAAAATGATCGAATCCAGAACCAAAGTATTTTTATATTATAAACTTAAAATTAGTTGGCCAATTTTCAATACACTCAAGTCGGCACGGAGTTACGTATACGCCATAGCATCACAGTTACTTTGCCATCATTAATAATCATTATCATATAACCGTTTTCTCCAAGCACATTCCATTAAAGCGCTAAACAAGTATACATATACATATATATAAGTCCACAGGTCTATTTGTGCCAAGTCATTTCAGAAATGTGACGAGTGATGAATTTTTCAGTGGAATTTTTATGACTAAATTCCCGCACAAACGTTGGCGCACAACAATTTACAGCACAATTGTAGATACGCACGAACAACAGTAGCAACAAAAGCAATAAAAAATTCTATATGCAGGCAATGAAAATTGCCAGTCAGTTGGAGAGCAACAAACACACGGCGCATAGCGTTCGGGCGGCTGGAGGCATTCAGTCGTGCCAATGTCAATTCAACCGCGCCAAAGCAAATAATAAAATTATCTCCGACATAATTCAAATGCATCCACACATTCGCTCATATTCCATATAATATTGCCTGATTCGCATGGCATAAGCGCTAAAGGCGCGATGGTTAGGGGTACGGAGCTTGAATCGGCGCGCTGGAGCTACGAAGAAGCGCCAGTCACCGGCGTAAACAATCAAATGTCAACATCCTCATACCATATGATATAGTATATGTAAAAGCAACAACAACAACAACAACATCGGTGCAGAAAAGCAACAACTGCAAATTTAGAACAATAACAATGTGCTGTAACAACAACGATAATCGTTTTATAAGTGGCACTCTGAGGCGACGCGACGCCAGCAACACAACACTATTTATGTGGCACGTCGCATGTGTCGCACAGCCGGAAGCAGGAGTTCGGTTAGGTTTGAGGTATTTGCAGCGCAGGAAGGCAGGCGGAGGAGTGGCGAAAGCATTGTAATTTCTAGTGCAGGAAGCGTAAACAAGCAATTTTCACACCGACGTTCTAAGGCAGCATGGAGAGAAGGAGGCAGCGCGCAGCGATCTTGGCAATCATGAAGGTAAAGCGAGAAAAAAGCGGCAAGAATAAATAGCTTAGCAGAAGTTGATTGAATGGAAGGAGTGCAATGCAGCACAACAGCAAGAAAGAAACGAAATAGCGGCAACAATAACGGTGCCTCGAGTGCCAACAAACTGTGGACGTCATTATGAACAGCAATCGATTGCGCCGAGGGCAAACTGAAGGTGAGGGAAGGCTTACAGAAAGTTCAAGTACTTAAAGTGATGCAAGTAAAAGAGTTCAATGTGATTTTGGCGCGCTTGAATCCAGTAAAGAGTACGAGTACTCATTCGGAATCTTTATTTTTCCCTCCATTGATTGTTTTGTGAAGTGTAAGAAAGTGGCTGCGCCGTATAGTTAAGGCATATGGCAAGTAAAACGCAGCTAAAGTGTCGCCAAATTGAATGTGTGTGCATTCCATCTGGTTGAACACTTATTGCTACCATTGCTACCTTGGCCGGCACAAGGACGACGCGTTTGCGCCTGTGCCGTTGGCAAATCCCTTTACAATTTACAATTTGCACAAACAAATGCTTCGCTCTTAAAAATGCGTTACTTTCCTTTTGTTGTTGTTGTTCTGTTATGTACTTATATGGTATATTTTAGCTCAAGGCTCAAGCGGCAAAGCAAGTGTGTCGTTAAACTCAACTCTTTCGTGTAAAATGCCCTTTTATTGCGCCGTGCCACAAGTTGCTTGCCAGCAAACGGTGAAAAAATTTAAAAAAATGGAAACTGTGCGCTGAAAAATGCTGCTTACTCATACATTTTGCATTTTATTGCTGCTTTCGCGCCATTTCAGAAGAAATTCAAGCACAGTGAAGCGTATAAATAGGCGCTTTAGCGCTTTGTTTGTGCAAAAACTATTTTTCGGGATTTAAAAATGTAAATAGTTTAAAGGTAGGGACTGAACTTGAAAACTCTAAGGGGCACTAAATGAAATTTTTATTTATAAGCGCTAAAATACTTGAAGAAGTTTTGCCAAATACTACTCCTGAATTAAAAATAAGCAAATCATTAAAAAATATAATAGAAAAAACATTAATTTTTTTTTTTTACTAACAGTGAAAGTTGTTTGATTGAGATTATAGCATCCGACTTGAAAATATAAACTCAACCGGGTTTTCGAAAAACGTTCAAACAGCTTTAAACATTAAAAAGTTTTTAAATGTTCAAAATCATCAAGCCACTCAGCATAAGCATAAAGTAAAAACGTTATTCAATTGTTAATTTCTTCTTCTTATTCTCTATTGGCGTAGACACAGCTTACGCGGATATAGCCGAGTTTACAACAGCGCGCCAGACGTTTTCCTTTTCATTGGGAATGCTTTATTTACGTGGCGGGTCCCAAACCCAGCGCACCACCCTGGGGAGGGATGGTTCGCCTTCTTTCTTTAGCTCGCCTACAAACGGATGCTTTTTGGCTACCCAGATAATACTTTGTCTAAAACCGGAAGTCGTGAGTTGCTTGAGTCGTATGTAAAGAAATCATTTCTGGCCACTCCCAAGTGAATGACGCTCAGAGAAGTTTCCTCACTTGCGTGAACTTCTACGCATGGCTCCTGTTATCCCCATCCCCATTGTTAATTTAGAATAATGAAAAAGAGCTTCTTGGTCCAGTCTGTTGTCGTATCGAAGCGTTCAGGTCGCTCAGCTGAGCGATCAGAACTACAAACGTTTTTTGCTCGAAACTACATTTTTTTAAATCGTTGGTGGATGGTACAAAGAGATAGACTACTTCAAAAACTCTAGCTTCACAGGGACATTATCTAAACTACATACATGTGTCTTTATTGTGTTTTTTTGTTAACTATTTACTGCTAATTTTTCCAGTAAAAAAGTGAAAAAAGAAAGTAAAACAAAAAAAAATCACTTTACTGTCAAGTTTTATATGAATTAAGCTTGGTCCAAAGGCAGCCATTTTGAATAAATTTGTCAATATAACAGCGCAAATAAATATTTGAAAAAACCTGAAAGAGATCCATTCGATTTTTTACCATATTCTTAGAACGAATTGTTAAAGTTGACCCTTTTACGGATCCTCGATTTATCTATATCTTTAATAATATTAAATAGAACCAATCTCATTCACAGACAACCTTGAAAATTTTACGATATAAATATTAAGAATTTTATGATGTTTTAAAAATTTATCTAGTAATCGTTAGTGTTGCCTTTCATGTATTGCTACATATGTACTTTCTTTATTTAAATAACTTTACAAACGTATGGTGAGAAAAATATTGAGGCTCTGTGTTTGTCGAAATATAAATCCTTTATCACTTCAATAACATCTTTTGGCCAGCGGAATTGACTTCCACATGACGCTGTGTTATCTTCTATTTATATAGAAACTATATACTGTATTTAGTGTAAGTATAGTATATAGAAGCATTTTTAAATATATATCGTCTCTACATTACCTGAAGCGTGAATAAAGGTTTTGACGACAAATGAAGCCAGTGCACTTTTCCTGTCACGACTGTGGCTGAACTGGTTCAAAAATAATGAGAAATGGGTACATCGAACTACCAATAATGAAGCAGGTTTACTAGTATTGTTAAACTAGAGAAACAACACCGCTAAGCGACTTACATCAACGAAATAAATAAGCAAAGAAACGGAATAGAGTGATTTGTTAAGAGACAGGTTGGAAGAAATTATTTTTGGGTCGCCAAAATAGGCACGCCTGAATGACTTTTCTACATTTCGCTTCAACATATAAGATTTATGTATATAAATATATGACAACTGAAGATCACTTACGTCGGTTTTTAATGCATTAAGCTCTAACTCAAATTCTAAGCAAAATGATTCGACATCAACATTTCAGACCACGCTTATAAGGTCGGACAGCTAGCTGGATAAACTCAATTTTCAAAGATTATTTGGCTGAAAAACCTTAAAGCATACACCAAGACTTCGTAGAGAGCTATATTTTGTAGAATTTTTGCGAAGAAATATCTATTTCAAGATACTGGAGAGTTTTAATTGGAGTCTCGAGGCTGATACCGAAAACTATGTAGTTTTCAGTATGAGCTCCACCTTAAATCCATAATGTATGCGATACACAGAGAATTAAACAGACTCCAATTTACCACCGAGTACACTTAAGAAATCACATATATATGAGCGTGTGGTTACCTTTTCTGCAACGTTTACAATTTAATTGTGCAGATCGATTTGGTGGCATGGTCTAGTGCTGCAACTCTGCTACCTCCTGAACTACATGCAGCCACACATTAGGCAACCGAGCAAATCACCTGCCAAACTACGGCAAGGAATATCCACAGGATGCTCGTAAGACGAAAGGTTTACCTTTGCAATGCAGGAGCATTTTAGGCAAGCAAAACGGCGCCATGGGCAACATTGAAGGCGCTATACCATAGTACAGGCGAAAGGGTCGATACTCCACTTAAACGGCCACAGCATACGAGTACTTTAGTTGCTCTCCTTAAGATCCCGATTCAACGATTTAACGATTTTCTTCTTTTACTGATTCATCCTTATTGTGAAAACTGGCGTTTTACTTACACATTCTATACATACAGGGTGTTGTTGCATACTTGAATGTGCGCTTTGTTGTCAATCGTAATCCTTTAATAAGGCTAAAGGAGGGGGAGGGAGAATGGGTGAGGTGTTCCCAACAAACACGTATCCAGAAATGTAACTGTTTGTACATACATAAATACATATATACAAATGGCATTGCGACACAATTTGGCAGCAGGAAAAAGGTGCTCACCACACAAACAACTCACTGCCTGGAATTGCAGTTCGGTCGTTCAACAGTGCGCGCCAAGCAGATGGTAAAATTTTAAATTTGCAAAGATTTGTGTGTGCACACCCTCAGATACCATTCAGTATGTATGTATATATGTACATACTATACATATATACTTATATGAATCTCAAAAGCGGTTGTGAGGCATTAGGTATTTGAA
Source organism: Bactrocera neohumeralis (assembly GCF_024586455.1). Classification (NCBI taxonomy): domain Eukaryota; kingdom Metazoa; phylum Arthropoda; class Insecta; order Diptera; family Tephritidae; genus Bactrocera; species Bactrocera neohumeralis. Next base: position 53,925,756 of record NC_065923.1, read on the forward strand.
TTGTTGGTGTGATTGTTCTGCTGACAGTCACATTTGGATATTCACACGTATTACCTTTCGATTACTCTAATGGCAAACGGTATATCGGAAATCTGGGTAACGGTAATGCTTTGAATGGCACCGCAATCGGCACTCCACTTTCGTTGTAAGTTTTTAAAGGTGTTTAGAGGACAGGCCAATAAGGATTTTGGAACATATGCTCGTTAATGCCGTACGGACTGCTGGATAAGCCAGTGGCTTTTGGATTAGAATAAGTTTATATTTTTTTAGGAATTAACCCACTACTGAACACATCTTTCTTAGTATTTAATTGCTATAGAAAACTAATGTGCCGGCAGTGTCTTCTCAATTACTGCGTCGATAGGTCTAAGATAATCCGAGATCCATCTTTCCCGGTTTAAACCAAAGAAAATATGATATCAAACGAACAATTAATCCGTACATAAATCTCGAGGAATATTTTGGTGACCGAACCCTTTCAGGGGTTAAATATGTCACTAATGCCTCGACGAACCCAAAATATTATATCAAATGTAATATAGTCACGCTATTGATATACCAACAGTCCTCAGCTTTCTACTAGGTACCGTAACATGACAGTCAGGTCTATGTAAACCGAATAAAACTGACTCAGCAGCAACTCTCAAAAATATTTGATTATAATTTTTTGCTACAATAAAAACTCTCGGTAGTCTATTGACTGTAAATGCCAAGAGCAGCGTTGCATTTAAAGTCAATGACTTACTAAACTGCCCACGTGGTTTTTGTGTATATGTAAGTGCACACGCAAACAAACCAGCTGAGGGGGGAACGGCATTATGCCAACTCGAATCTGCTGTCAAATCGATGTTAGCCTGAAATAACTTTCGCAAAGATTGAATGTCATTGATACCGTTCGTTTACTGTTACATTACAAAAGTCAGATTATTACAAACGGATTAAGCTTGAATTGAATTGTTCAGCATCATTTGACAATTCACCTTTACAATTCTACGGATAACTATATAGGAACATACCGTTCTTTTCTGAAGTGAAATTTTACGAAGTTTGTTCATAAAGTATCGCGAATTTGGTATTTCTTAAGAAAGTGTTTATTTATTCATGAATATCTATTCTGCCCCCTTCAAAGTAGTCACCTCAGAGGTGTTTTGTCCAACGGCCATAGCACTTAAAAAGTTTTTTTTGTGATCTAGTTTAACTCCTTCTTGGATGCAGTTTTTATCTTCTTAGTGATAGCGTCGTCCTGTCATTGGCCTCTTCGGTTTTGGGAAGTAAAAAGTCACAGAGGCCCAGGTCTGGAGAATAGCATGACGTTAACATGGTGCAAAATCCAATTTTTGGTCTTCCACAAATTCGCTTTTCGAGAGGATTGCTTTGAGCAAGTTGCCCATAACTAGTAATAGGAAATATTCCTGCAATCGAAGAAAACTGTTAGTGAAACCTTCACATTTGACCTAACGCACCAGCGCTTTTTCTTGTAGAATGCGCCACGCCATCAGACACGTCATAAACAGAAGCCCATGATTTGTCACTCACTCTGAGCACTATTAACGTTTTTTTGATCGAAAAAGAGCAATGGTTTTTTTAGTTCCTCAACAATTTGTCTCATGGTGATTCGACTATTAGTCAACACTATTTTCTTCTCTTCTTCAATGTTTTCGTTTTTTCTTAACGTGCTCAGACGTCCTCTTCGCCGTTCACATCTGTTGTCTCGACCCCCTGAAGACATTTTGTACCACCGATAAAAGTTGCTTTTGTTTTTCACACACAATTTTGTACGAATTCTTTGATCCAGTTCTTGGAATAAACAAAAATCGAAAACGAACCAAAAAGCGTCCAATCAAAACCAATTAACTAAACGGGATATGAGCACCAACATAATGCAACAAAACAATTAAACATCTTCCGATCCTTCTTTTTGCACAAGCTTCTAGCACTATTTCCACGTTTTATAGCTTCAGAAGGTTTCCTATTCTACGGTTTAATTCACCAAAAGTCGAGTAATTTTATATTGCTAAATTAAATTTGTCCAAAATTCTCCGATTACAGATGTTAAAGTACTAATATAATATAATAATCAATATCTCGGAGGAGGTGGTTGATATTTAGTATATACCAAAGAGATTTAGTAGACGTAGATTTCAAAAGAAATCTAACAAACAAAACTTTGAAACATATGTATACCATTTGCCCATTTTAGTTCCTCCGATGACACCTCTAATACGCAATAAATCGGAAATGTACTGCTAAAGCTCGTCAACCGAAACTTTAAATTATAATGCCAATGATCTGCGTGAATATAGTTTGGTACATTTTACTTGAATTCGAACAACCGTATCGGCAAAAATTTCACTTATTAATATTTCCTTTAGATTCTATTACTGTTAATTTTTGGTATTCTGTAGAATCTCAATATTTTCGGGGTTAGGGATTTTCACAGCTTCTGTGATTTGCTTTTTTCTCTTCATGCTAAATTTGGAAAAATAAGAAATCCTTAAAAATCATAAGGACGCAAAAGCATGAAAAGAAAAATATTTGACTATTTGCTCGGCCGATTTTTCTAAGAAACATTAACCTAAACATAGCCCAAGATGAACATAATACTACTCACACAACAATCTGGCTAACGACACGTTTTCCAACCAGTCAAATACTGCCAACTCGGCACCACGACTCAGGAAACAACGAACTTGTTTCCACAAATGCCCTATTTTCAACCTCTCCTGGCTCAGCAAACTCATAATGGATTTTCGATATCGAAAGTGTTGTGTGAGCAAAATGTTTCAAACCGCACCTGTGTTTTTTAGAGAGCTTGTGGCGAGTTCACACGTTTCAAATTTTTACGTGCAACGCCAATTCGGCTGCACTAAAAGCATTTAAGTTGCAAAAAGCATAGGCAACGGTAAATCTTTGTATTTTTTCCAAATATTATATTTCGGCAGCATTTGCTCGGAGAGCACCTCAACTCGGTACGAAATAGTATATACATATGTACATATGTATATGGGGCTTGCTTCATGGTCTCGATTAGTTGTTGCTGGCGTGTGTGGAGTCACACATTTGCCACTTTTTCGGTGATTTTTTAGAAGGTAGCAGAGATACGGTTAGAATATATGCGCGCATTCGTGGCAGCAGTTTCTCGTAAACTTTTAAGCCACCAATGTGGCATGCAACTTTTCGAAAGCCCACACAAAAGTGCTCATATTTTTAGCTTTAAACTTTAAAGTGTTGCGGTGATATTCCGACCATATGCGCGCAGTTAAATTGGTGAATTTATTCAAAAAAGAAATTTCGAAAGCAAATAAGTGGCAACTATATATTTATTTGTGAAATTCAAAAGTTAACAGTATAGTCGGAAGCCACTCCGCAATTACACTATGGTGGCAAATCCGTTTAGGAAAATTGTCAAATGAAATACGTGACTTTTTCGCTTAGACGACGGTTGAAGTCGCCATGGTAAGAGCTTGACGAACGGGCGCCGGCTGTGCGCTTGCGATAATAGAATTCGCTTTTGATTTAACGTACAGTAAACGAACGGTAAACTCACGATAATAGGACGACAATTTAATGCCACTGCGACATGTCAATTTTCAGTTGGCGTCAAGTGACAGTCTGCTTGAGCTGCTCGCTGGTAAAGCGTAGTGAGCGCGTTTTTAAGTCACTGATGAGCATTCTTTAATGGGGGTTTGTGTGGAGCTGTGATTTATGTAGTTTGTATAGCAGCTTTTTTACTTTGAGGGAAATTATAAAATGATATAAAGCGCTTTTTTCCTTACATAATATTTAGAAGCCTGCGTCCTGTTTTTTTTAAACAGGATATCCGCAACTTGAAGTTATAAAAAACATTTCTTTGCTAACTCTTTACTGATACAGGTCTAAGAGATAGAATTTCGCAGAGAGAGTTATTGATAAAGAAACCCCAGGACTGCCTTGGCGAGATATTTTTTTACTTTATTTCGCTGTTTTTCAGTTTTTTCACAGATTTGAATCATCCTATGGATAGTTATAAAGAAAAACCTCTGGTTACTCAAAAAACAATTAAAGGATAAATTCATAAAACTTTCCGAAATTCTGTCATTCTTAAAGTTTTCTTCGAACAAAATAAGTAGTGTTGAAATAAAATAACATTTGAGCGGCAAATACTACTGAAGCACTATTTTGCAATTAAATAACAAAAGAAACGTTAAATGCACAGAGGTTACAACGCTCTTCACAGACGCGTTCTTATAGCATTCATAGGTAAAATCTGAAAATGTATCCGGTCCCAGGTCTCCATACAACGAAAAGCATTTTGCTAGCTCTTTCTAACCACGGCTGTCTGATATAAATTTTTGATCAGTCAGTTTGAATGCATATATGCTATAAAAGTCCGTTCTGAAGGACTTCCTTTGAAATACCTGTGTCAAATTTCGTGAAGTTACCTTATCAAAAAAAGAGTTTTCCTTACAGGGACTTGAGTTTGATGGATTAGCTTGTATGTCAGCTGAATTCTACGCTGATCATTTGCATATGTACAAGTATATGGTCTGCGACATTTCCCACTGATCTGCTACAAACTTCGTTGCTGACGGGATATATCCTGTTCGGGGATACAAGATTGAGTACCACTGACCAAACAAACTCAAACAACTAATTGCGCATACTGTTCCTCTTTTGATGGATAATTATAATAACACTCAATTAGAGGCGAAAATTCAAATATTTCAAAATTCCTAGAGAATGCATTGGAAAGTACGAGAAAGTGAATTGAAAGCAAAAACAACAAATATGTGAATAAATATGGGCGAGATAGATAAACCACTGATTGAAAGTATAATCACACACACACATATATATATGTATGTGCGCCAGTATGTGTGCATGGCATTTGAAGCGTAACAAAGTGTGATGAGGATGGACTTTGGGAGCGTTGTGTAGGCAAATGGTTAAACTCAAAATATAGTAATACCAAGCGTATACGAGTATTACAATAATAAATTATGCACGAAAGTAATCAATCACTGTCAGTTGCGCGTTAACGAAAGTAACAATAATAATGAAGCATTTCACATAAATATTTGTTCATGAGTACATATGTACATAAGTATATATGTATGTATAGTATATACGGTATACTTATATACGAACATACCATATACTTGGCTAGGCATACAGTGCTGGGTAAAATAATAGAAACGACATATCATATCTTCATATTTGACATATAACGGGTGATTCAAGTAGATGTACTTTTTTCAATAGGCTTATTTGACAGACACGAGTGAGCCGTGTTAAGCTATCATGTTTGTTCAGAACTGTTTGGCATTTCATTATGGACTTACGTTTACAAATCGTTCAACTTTATCACGAAAATTGATTTTCTGAAAAGAATGTTTTTCCCGCGCTTCGCTCAACTTATGGTCAACATAATTGGCCCACTGAGCGTACTATTCACAACACCACTACTCATCGTGAGATCCAGCATTCATCATTGGATAATATTCGACCGAATTGACCCCGTCCAGCATGCCCTTAAATGAGAGTGTACACGAAGACCGTGGAGAGTCGACCGTTCGCAGTAACTCGGACTGACATATGAAACGACTTGGCGCATTTTACGTCGAGATCTTAAATTGGAAGCTATAAACCAAAGCTTCTACAAGAAGCGACATCACTTCGTTCTATGGGCTCTTGAAAAGTTCAAAGAAAATTCCACGTTTTCGAACCAAATTTTGTTCAGCGATGAGGCCCATTTCTGGCTCAATGGGTATGTAAACAAGCAAAATTTTCGCATTCGGCAGGAAGAGCAACCTGAAGAGATTCAAGAGCTGACATCATCGGTCCATAATTCTTTAAACATGATGCCGGTGAGAACGCAACCATTAATGGCGACCGTCATCGCGCTATGATAACCGACTATTTGATGCCTGAAATTGAATTTCGTGATCTCGGCGACATTTGGTTTCAACGCATTAATCAATGGATTTGTTGAGAGAACACTTCGGTGAGCAGCTAATTTCACGTTTTGGGCAGGTAGATTGGCCACCAAGATCGAGTAATACCACACCGTTAAACTTTAGACTTTTTCCTGTGAGGATAAGTAAAGTCTAAAGTCCATGCCGAAAATCCCTTTTCCGTTCAGGCCTTGGAGGAAAACATCACTCATATCATTCGCCAGTTACCAATCGAAATGCTCGAACGAGTCATTGTAAATTGAACACAACGGATGGATCTTCTGAGACATTGTCGCGACCAACATTCGAAAGAAATAATCTTCACAAAATGAATGCCAAAGAGTGTCCTTTCGAATGATAATAAACATTTCCACTTAAAATTGAATTATCTGTGTTTTTTCTTTAAAGAGTAGGCAACCCCGAAATAGATCACCCTTTACAAACTTCTATACAGTGGGATATTAATACTGAAGTGGTTGCCTTAACATTTTTTTGCCACCACTGTGTCTATGTTACTACGTTTTTATGCACATATTTCGTATAATATCCAATGTGAGCGTAGCGTTAATAGCCTATTCCCAAGCAGATTTAATCAATTATATATAAGCACGTATAGGGCTATCTTTGGATAAATATGTATGTACGTGTTAGAATGTACATCAAAATACAAAAAGTATGTATGAAAACGCGATGGAAATCAGGCGCTGTTTTGACACGATCTTTCGGGGCCATTGTAGGTTAGCGCAGGCGTTGGATATATGTATATATATTTATATATATGTAATTACATATGTATATGGGTATAAAAATATATGCTTATATACACAACAACACAGCTAGGAGCAACTCCACAGCATCAGCAACAAAATACGTAATTGCTAAAGCCTTCAAATTCATTGGCGCTTTGATGTTGTCTTCGCTTTGGAGGCGCTTTTCCAGCACCGTTTGCCCGCCAGTCCAACTGACGAGTTTTGGTGTGTGAGCAATTTCGTGTTTTGCTATTCATTAAGCGTATTCTTCTAAAGCTCTCTGCGTACGCTTGTCAGTTGTTGTTCATTAAGCAGCGACATCATTAATTTCAAAACATTTTTTAATTTCAATTTTTTCATATTCATATTTTATGCCTTCATGGCTGCCTGCGGGTGTGTGAGTGTATGCTTGCATGTGTGTTCAGACAATTTGAACTGGAAACGATAATTTGTGGTGCCATAATTGAAAAATGCGCCATCACAAGCGTCATAATAGTCTGTGAACGCCAACCGCCTCACCGCCTGCCGGCCAACTCACCCTGTAGCGCGCCGCAACAGGCATGTGTGTGGCACAAATTCAGCGCTATGCACCACGCTGGCGATCGCGCCTCACACATTTTCGCCTCCGCGCCAACGCTGGCCCGACACCGAATTTTTTTAACTGTCACCGCGCGGGGCTGCGCGTTTTGTCATTTTGACGTTTCGCTTGTGCGCCGGTCGCGCGTAACAGCATTGGCGCAAAATTATTAATTTTTTTATTGTGGAAAAATATTGTTGCCGATTTTTGTGCACCTTTTTTGTGGCACTTGTTCGCACATGTGTTTCGCATGTTAAATAATTGCGTATAATTTTTCGCTTCAGCTTTTATTTTCGCGTTAATGTAAGCGCAGTGTGGCTATTGTTGGTGGCGCGCTGGTTGCGGCAGTTGTTTTTGCTTCAGTGCAATTTCGATACTTGCACTTTGAGTGCAGTGCTCGGCGTTCGGGCCGCCAAATAGGTGAAAAAACGGTGTCTAGGCGTCTGCCGTGCTGACATTTTGATTGTGACAAGTGTGTGCTCTTAGCACTTGTTGCAACTCGTAATTGATTACAGTTGCTTTTTGTGCAATTTCGCTGCTTTTTCGTTTTTATGTTTGTAGTTTTTGTTTGCCAATGAATGCTTGTTGTTTTGTCTCGACTGAAGGTGTTTACGTTAACATATTTTTATTGGTTTTAGCGCCGTCTCATAAATCGTAATTTATTTGCTGCATTTTCACTGGGTCCTCAGTCCAAGGGTTCATAATGTGTTTAAGAAACAACATCTAATGAGACTACAGTTTTTAATGTAATAGTACCCGAATATAGTTGGTGGTGATTTAAGTTCGTAAATTATAGGCTATGTGCATGGGAATTATTTTAGAGGCTCTCCTGACGAGATCGAGACTATTGTCAATCCACTTCGACTATTCAGAATTCCAATTTGCAACAAGAAACATACTTGACTGCATCTTTCCACATATATTCCGTTAAAAAAATATATACGATTCAATGAGTTTAGGATATAATTTTAGGTATCTATGTACATATATATTTAAGTCGATGTAACATATAAAACTGACCGTCTGATAATACTTACATATGTGTATTATGTACATATTCTGCATACCGTCATCTATCCCAATAAACAAATAACCAGGAATGTAGTACATGGCTCGAATCGAAAATCTTGATTGGGTGAAATTGTTGTTCGGGTTTTCTACTTTATTGTACTGAGTTCACTTTTTAAGCCAATGTTGAAGTGAAACTTCTTCCGACACACTTTGTAGTAAAATATTAATTGAGTTACGTAACAAAATTGCGTCACATAGTTTTAACTATAGAAAACTTGTTCATGGTTGTTCACTGTAATACGAGAATGTTTTGAAAATGGTTGCCACCCGTATAAGCATTCACAATTATATTGACAAGTAAAATATTATATTACAATGTATGTACATATGTTTGTAGTTATCAAACTGAAATGATTTATGTAGGCTTAGAAATATCGACAGGCCTTCCGGAGCGTGGCGCATCTTCGACCACCTCTACACCAGAACGAAAACGTTGAAACCATCGTTGTGCGGTGAAAATGGAAACTGTATCGGGTCCATAAACTGCACAAATTTTATTGGCGGCTTGAGATGCATTTTTGCCTTTATCGTAGTAGTACTGTAAAATATGCCGTATTTTCTCTTTATTTTGCTTCATGTTTGCGACGCTATAACTCACGAACGACTTAAAAGAAACGATAATCAATCAAAGACGCGCGTGAAATGAGCTTTCCAAAAAGGTATAGCATGACGATGCGACGAATAAAACTAGAACTACGCGCTTTCAGCGGCAACTAGCGAAAATACCGCAAGACTTTTTTACAACCCATTATATTGCAAACACTGAAAGCCTAGTTGTCGTATATACGAGTACAGATTATCAGACAGACGGACATGGCTAAATTCAGTTAATCACGCTGACCACTTATATGTACAAATCTATCTTTTATAGAGTCGCCGAATTTTCCTCCTTTGTGTTACCAACTTCGGGGCAAATGCAACCCATGTTCAGGGTATACAACTTACAAAACAAACATAAAATGGGTAACCAACAAAAGCATTTAACTGAACGGTTGCTATCTTACAAAAATATACTTTAATATACTTATTTCATAATAGTCAGAGAGTATAAAACTAGAAAGGCCTGCATTTTTTATACTTTTAAGTTGCTAAAATAGATAAATAAATTTCATCGTTCATTACTGCATATCGAGCCATTAAAATCGCCGTTAAAATATTGAAAAAAGTGGCAAAGCAATTAAATTTGAACAGTATATACATACATCGAGCAAACTAAATTATTACTCGGTGTTCAAGCAAAGATACCTGATTTAACCGCTGCCAAAATGGATCACATCGTAAACGCACTCCTCCCCACACACAAAAAAGGGCTAGTAATCCAAAACCAACTCTAAAATTTCCGCAAATGCCTTAGTTTACCCTCGAAGAACTGCAGCTAGACATCGGCAAGCTCAAAGCCAACAAATCACACGCCCCGGAATTCCAGCAGAAATCCTGAAAATATTCGTGCTGAGCGACCGGCAGTACTTTTGAAAATCTACAACGCCGGAATATTCTCTGAACTCTGGAAAAAGCAACGGCTGCTGCTAATCAGTAATGGAAAAGGAGAACCCAACTTGCCATCAGCATACCCTGGACTATATGATACATAATTGACACAGCGGGAATGCTCGGCTTTATACCAGGCAGATCAAAGTAGTTCCAGGGTGAGGACGGTTCCTTAGAGGGAGGTTTTTAGTGGCAAGTGGCACATACCGTTGCTGTGACGACAGCACGGAAGGCATTTTCGACCTCCTCACCCGGGGATATCTCTTTAAATTCCAAAAGGTTTCTAATACTGAATTAAGAGATCTAACCGAAACATTTGGGTACTTGTGAAATCAGACATATGTATCTGTCTACCGCATAAGGTTTGAGTTGCATGAAGTGTATGTGTTAGTTTGCACAGATATTCGTTCAACGAATTGGAGTTTCCGTAGTCGTGACTTGCTGGGTAGTTTCATTGGCGTGCACCGCCAAATGGCTGCCACACTTTAATTAAACAACCTTTTGTAGCCACATTCACCAATAGTTATTTATATACACAATATATGTATGTGAATACCAATGTACATACACACACTGCTTCGTCGAAATTTCCATAAGCTGTCGAAAATTCATAATTCAATATAAAATCAAATATTTGTCTGTCCACAACCACGCTAATGACAGCGTCGGCTACTACCGTCACAAGCGCTCCCCAACCGCCATTGCTATTGTTATTGCCGCAGAACGCCAGCGGCGTTGCAAGGGTCACAAGCGACATGCGCCGTGGATTGTGTACAAAGCCTGCTGCCGAGCGCGGTAATGCGGGCTTATTATATAAATCCATGCGCAAGAACACAAACGCAAGTCATCAAAGTAGGTGTGTGCAATGCTGCGTTCTTGGAGTCGCAACACTTTGCCGTTGCAGTCGCTAGCGTGTCTAAAGTACATTGCGCGTTTCTTTTAAGTTGGTGTTTACCCGTAGCTGTGTATGTGTTTGTATAGTTTTCGGCGTTATTGCTATAAGCTGCAGCATGTGGCGGTTGACAGCCCATTGTCGGCTTCGGTGTCCTTTTCTTCCCTTATTTGCCTAGTCGCTACATTTTTATAGCTGCAGGCGGCTAACAGCGCCTCACAAGAGCAACAAAAATATGCATGCGCATACATACATACATATGTACATACAAACAATCAACAACATGAGCCGAACCTTTCGTGCAATGTGTCAAATTTCTTGGAAGTCATTTCTTTACTTCTGTCTTCACATCAACTTTTTTGTTTGTTAGCTGCAGTTACGGTGTGTAGCTGTAGTTGTGTGTAGACACATATATATATATGTATGTAGGTGTATGTGTGTCTGTATATTTAGTTATATAGATTTTAGTGAAACTGCTGCCGCTGGTGCACTGCTTTGACATCCAGCCGCTGCTCGCAACTCGTTTGCGGCTTCACTCCTCGTGTGTCTGTCCATCGGTGCGATTCAAGGAAGCACACAGACACACTCAAATGCACCCATACATACTTCGTCAGACGTATATCAGTTTGTCCTTGCCGGTTTCGTTACTCTGCCGTTGGTAATTAGTGGCATATCATGATGCCGGATCGTTTTTCTTGGCCGCTTTTTTGTCAAGGCGCCGTTTAGCCAAAATGCAGCTGTCATTTTTTGTTGTCCTTGCCACAAATGCGATACTTTGTACGTTATGCAATGGATTTTCGTACGAATAATTTGAGGCGAAGCTGTGCTCAGAAATTTTACTGCGATTTCTTGGTTAACAAGAATGCCAGCGACACACATACACAACCGTCTATATCATCTCCTTGCATATGCTATGTGCATACATATACATATATACGTTTGTTTACCTACAGTTCATGTCTGTCGGCGAAATGTGAGCATTCAATGTGGCAGCGACATTGTTGGCACAGCATCTTGTGTGGTCCCGAAACGTTCAGGCAGGAAGCCGTCGCGGTAGAATTTGAGCAGCGTGGAACACGGCTGACACACCACATACACACATTCCCGAAACCACATTTTGTAGCGCTTGTTTAAAGTGTCATATGCGCATATTGCGGTGTCTATTACAAGTGTAGCAGGTCGTATCCAGAGGCCTCTCTGCCTGTCTCTCTTAATAAACACTAATGACTTATCATATAATAACCCAAATATTTCTATATGAAGCAGATTTTGTAAAAGTGACAAAAGATTCTGTAGTTACACATATTTTTGCTTCATTGAACTTAGAATATCCTCCATATTTTAATTACTTATTGTAATTTTCGGAAGTTAAGGCACGGCATTAACCATGAACTTATCCATCAAATTATAATTTAATTAATCCAAGGTACTTTACTGCTTTCGATAGTTCTCCGAAACTATCTATTATTCCGAAACTATCTATTATTGGAGAAATATTTTATGCTGAAAGCGTTGAGAACCATCAAAGAAAGTTTAATTGCCTATTTTTTCGAATAAAGATGACCAAGGTTAAAGATTTCAAACTCCTATAACTACAATCATCATCTCTGATGGAAAATTGGATAATGAACAATTGCATAATTTAAGGGGTTACATGGGTTTCAAAAAATTGATTTTTTATTGACTTATTAAATTCTACAACACCTCTGGAATATCGTAATAAGTTTTCAAGTTGATCTGAGTAACAGTATCGGAGATACAATTCTTAAAGACATGGACGAAGGATTTTTTTTTCGATTACAACTATGGATTTCTTTGTTAATACTGTTTAATTGTAACAAAACAAAATTCTAATAAAATATTTCATTTTTTATATGAGAAAGAAATCGTTGAAGAAAGGCTGTTTTTTACACGAGGAAACCCATGTAACCCCTTAAGGCCACATTTAGGCATATTGGCCTATATACAACGAAGTTACACATCTGTGGGATATATTTTTATGGCAATAATTTTTAATTAATTTTCGAAAGCACAATATTTCGTATTTAAAGCTTAAGATCATTTACTCAAAATTGGTTATGCACAGAGTACCATAAAACCATAATCCAAACAAAATAATATAATACTTTTGAAAAAAAAAAATCATGAAAATTTTAACAATCAAATACTAAAATTCAAATTATTGACGATTGCCAAGATTCGATTGACAATTAATTATAAATAATCAAGTCCAAATCTTATTGAACAAATACTTGAAATCGAAACGCTTTAATTAGCTAACCGCATATGGCTTTTCGTATGAGGCTACTTGAATTGAGGGTTTCAAATTACTCTACCGACACCACTCCGTGTACACCCCCACGAATGCATCGCGCGGCAAGTGTCATTGTTGTAACCACAACTGTCACATAACATAACGATTGACAAAAATAAATCGTTGATATTCAATATTCAAGTGGCAGCTTGCAATAAGCGCGCACACACGCACTGACACTCGTAGCACAACCACCACCACCACCACCACCAAGCACTTGTCACTTTGACGTGTATGACAATGGCACACTCGTGGCTACTCATATTTGCAAAGGAGCGCTTCCTGTCAATGACAAGCATAGAAATAGCGCACATTCTCAATGACCATAGAGGACGAGTATTGGAATGCCGACATTGTGGTGACATAATGGTATGAGATGGATGTGATAAAATTGCAAAAGAGTGCGCGCGAGTGTGTGAGAGCGGCGGGTCGGAGCATGTGTACTCAGTGGCCTGTCAGTTTGGCTTTGACAGTTGCATGGAAAACCACACGCAGGTGTTCTAAACGATTTTCGCACAACAATACAAAGGCGTATGTCTATCGTATGTATAGGTCCATGTGAATTCCTATATTTGTGGCCTGATATCGTATAGGTAAAAGCTAATAGACAATAGTTTTTACTTTACCGGAAGTATATTGTTCATGTTTTCAATTTATTGAATGACAGCTACATGTGGCATGCTAGCATGCTTAGGTAATGGTAAATCCTTATATAATAGTTAACAAAATAACGGAAATTGTAAAGGTTTGTGAGAATTTAGTTTAGATTTTTCATAAACATTCAAGGATAAATGGAAGTTGCGCAAAAAAGAGATCGGAATGAAGAAATAATTAAGAACTCAACTTGAAGCGCGAAATTTTCGGTAAACAAAACAACAAATAGTATAGTATAGAAAATAAAATAAAGGGTGGCCCAAGTAGAGGTAATTTTTCAATATCCTTTTTTTGACAGATCACTCGTGTGTACTGTCAAGTTGTCATGTTATTTTTGTTCAGTATTGTTTGTCATTTCATCATGGAAAATCCGCCGTTTTCGATCCACATTTTGTTCAGCGCTAAGGCCCATTTCTGGCTCAATGGGTATGTAAACAAGCAAAATTGCAGAATTTGGTACGAAGGCCAATCTGAAGAGATTCAAGAGCTACCATTTCATGCAGTAGAAACAATGCTTTGGTTGTGGTTTGTAAGCCGATGGCATCATCAGTCCATATTTCTTCAAATATGATGCGAAAGTAACCGTCAATGGCGACCGTTATCTTGCCATGATAACCAACTATTTGAAGCCTGAAATTAAAGCTCGTGATCTCGGCGACAATTGGTTTCAAAAAGACAATGGATTTATTGACGAAACACTTTGGTAAGCAGATAATTTCACTTTTTGAGTCGGTCCATTGGCCGCCAAGATCGTGTGATATCGCACCGTCACACCTTTAGACCTTTTCCTGTACGGATATGTAAAATTTAAAGTCAGGCCTTGTAGCAAAACATCACGCGTGCCATTCGCCAGTTACCAGTCGAAGTGCTCGAACGAGTCGTCGAAAATGAAATTGGCCAACAGTTGAAAGAGATAATCTTCAATAAAAAAATACGAAAGAATGTTCTTTCGAATGATAATAAACATTCTTCATTAAATTTGAAGTTTTTTGTTTTTTCGTTAAAAAAAAAGAAACACCCTTTATCTGCCATAAGACGCATTAATAGTTTGCAGTCCAATCGTTAGGGGTATTCAGATATTATTTGCAATTCGTAACTTGTATAATATCGCACGCAAAAATAGATTATTTATTAGACTATTAGTTACAAAGACATGGCTGAGAACTATCCTTAAAAATAGCGGTTGATTGGTTGTGGAAACACACCACATTTTTCAAACTGACAGTCGTCGGGTGTGCATATACCATGCATATATAAACTCAGCTTATGCAGACCCGTATGTCAAGAAACCGGCTCTTATTTACAAACTATTCCATTCATTGCTTAACAAGTTTTTGCTTTTTTAAGAAAGTATATAATTATATCTCAGGTATTATATGTTGTTTTAAGTATATGTTTGCTAATTTAACCTCTAATTGTTCTCAATTAACCTTATAATTAATTATCTGATTAACTAATTGCACAATTAGCATTTAATTGAAAAGTCACCTTCACAGTTGAGTCAATCCTATGAGAGAAAGAGAGTTCAGTGTAATGAGAGATCGAATAGTTATAAAAACGAAATGCAATAAACCAAAATACTTTCTTCAAATCCTGCATTCAATAATATAATAATCTATTCTTTTAAGATTCTTAGTTTCTGGCAAATTCTAATCAAAGAACGGTTGTATTTATCGGACAAATTTAATATGAATTTTACTAAAAAACAGTTTGTACATATAATATCGGAAAATGAATTGACACCTGCTAATATACACTAAGGTACCGTTATTTTTGTGCCAAACAAATTCCAATAATAAATCTCGGCTTGTCTATATTCGCCTTAATCAACACTTTATGGCGGAAGTTTCTGCCTCAAATGCGCTGTCACATCATAAAAAACGAAAAGCGAGATTGCTATTAATTCGCGTTCAATTTCCATATTAGCCCCATAAATCGTGTGTAACCGTAATGCGCATCAAGTTCATTATTACCGCAACCTCAACGAAAGCTGCCTACACGCCGCCTAGCAGCTGCGCACACATTTACTTACACGGCAATTGCTACACCGTGCCACATAAACAACTTTGCCTACGACTGCTCGCTTTCTTCCTCTCGGTTTTCCCACATTATTTATGTATCTTCTGCTTTGCAGAAAAATATCTTCATCAACTTCCCCGCAAAGCGCCGTCTCCTACCTGTGCGGCGCATGAAATTCATAATTTGAACGCTACAAATCATAATTTAACATTATGATCAATTCATACACGTCAAAACAACAAAAAATGCCTGTGAATTATTGCTGCAATCGGCGCAATGGCAGTGCTCCTCTCTGCACACATACACAGATATTCCTGTACATAGTATGTATCACCCTTGCCGTGAAGTGACGCAAAAATTTACGCTGAGCAAGTTGAAGCTGGGCCTGCAATTCGGAGCACAACAAAAAGTGGCAACGCATGCGGACGAGTGGATACGTAGTGGGGTATTTACAGTAATTCGGGTTTATAAGCGAAATATCATACATACTTTTTCTATAACACGCAGAGCCTAGTAATTATACCGTAAGGAGGCACGAACTTTTTCGACGAGTATCCAGTTCAGCAGCTAAGAAATTTTGTCATAAACAATTTAATAGATTTTCTTTATCAATAATCCTAATAAATCTCATAACTTTTGTATCGGAACACAAATTTCCACAAATAATTTTAAGGAATGCGGCCGAATTCAAAGTCTGTTCCGATTACGTTGAAGAAAAATTTTAGCCTACTTCGTGCCAGTTCGCAACTAAAAGAAAAATCAATAAATTTTATTAACATCTTTATATGTACATATGTATGTATATGTTTTATACCAACTGAGTGTTCGACTCGCTACTCTGAAACTTTTAGAGATTTGAAACAGTTATTTATATACCATAATATTATATAGTGAAAGTAATCTTTAGTTTTGTAAGAAAAATTTTACCAGTCCTACTATCGATATAAGGTATCTGGTTAGATCCGCTAAGACTGCAAGTTGTGAATTTTTATTTTTACTGGAAAATAATGATCACTGCCCTAGTAGCAAGCGTGAGAAATGAAGAAATGAAGTCCGAAAATTTGTCAAAATCATTGTGCAATAAAAAAACTAAATAAATATAGTTCCACGTTGGACAAACAAAATTGTTTATGAAAGTATACCTTCTGTTTAAAATAAGTAGAAATTTTATTCCTTAAAAAACTGGAGAAAAATCGGAAACACTGGGCTGACTAATTATTTTTATAATGAAATACTTTTCTTACTACGCGTTGAGATTTTGAATATTCAATACTTCAAAACTTTTCATATTGAGTCGAAAGAAAAGAACAGAGTAGAGTACAGCTGCCATAAAAGCGGAATGATAATACAAGGTGCGTTCCAAAGTAAACAGGACTTTAAAAAAAAGCAGAACAAATGGTTTTTGCGGCAAAATCAGTTTATTTTATTCGAAATAGTCTCCTTCTGCTTCAATACAGCTTTTTGCACGGTCCAAAAGCATGTCGAACGACTGTTAGCTCGTTGGCCGATATGGCCGCCAGTATGCCGGTGCAAGCCTTTTGAATGGCCTCTACGTCTGCATAACGCTTTCCTTTCATGAGCAAATGCATTTTTCCGAAAAGGAAGAAGTCGCTCAGTGCTATATCAGGTGAATACGGGGAGTGGTTAATGGTTAAAATGTGATTTTTGGTCAAATAATGATGACCTTCGAATGTTGGATTCCGAGTAATTTTTGGTCGTTTGTTAATTTGTGCGGAACAAAAAGTGCACATGCCTTTAGTAAGCCCAAATGTTCGGTCAAAATGCGATAAATCGATGTTTTGGAGATGTTCAATTCCATTTTCATGAATTTGAATGATGATTTCGGCTGATTTTTGATGTATTCACGCACAGTTTCGATGGAATTGATTTGCGGATTTTGATTGGCCCACATGTTGATTGTCATTTATGTCCTCACGACCACTTTGAAAAGCCACTCGTGCACTCTGCTACGCGATAGGCAATCATCGCCATAAAGTTGTTTTGCCAATTGAAACGTTTTGGTAAAAGTTTCACCAATTTTAAAACAAAATTTAATGTCGGCTCTTTGTTCGAATGAGCTTCGATAAAACCGATAACACAAACATACTGACACTTGAAAAGCAATAACTTAACTTCCAATCAATGAAATTCTCACCGGACAATTGATAAACTTAATAGATTCTAATGCACCAGTCGACATATATGCCGCCAGATTTGGAACGCACCTTGTAATAAAGCTTTTGTGAGGAATCTTTTGCATTTGTGAAGGCTATTTCAACAAATCACAAAGATATTGAAGCTTTCTATTTTATTTTCGGAGCAGAAATAGTTGAAACAAATCTTAGATCCTTAGTTCGAGCAGAATTAGGACACCCTAGAGTTAATTGGAGACGATCAAATTTGTAATGTAATTGTAACAGCTCATGCTTTCGTAATAATTATCTTTATATTTATATATATCATAATTAGAAATTGGCTTGTTCCCTAGAGTGGTTATACAAGGTGCGTTCCAAAGTAAACAGTCCTACAGTTAGAATTTAAAAAAAAAAAACCGAATTTTTTTATTTTATTTTCTTATTTACATATATTAAGAATGCACACAGAAAATTTCCTACCGTTCACAGCCGAGATGAGTGAGCTGGTGATATAAACGTAAATAGAGCCCAGAAAGTATAAAGACGGTACTTACAGTAGGAAATAAGTAATAGAGGCTTGAGGGAACCTCATCCATTATATGGAAAGAATTATGTGCTTACCTGGAAAGATTAAAAAAAAATTTGTATTTAATAAAATTGTATGTGTGTCTAAAAATTTATTCATTGAAAATATAAAATTTACTAATATATAATATAATAAATTTTATTAAAATAAGATATTTTTTTATTTATAGGGAATATTTGAATAAAATATGTTTATATGCATATATTTAACTTAAAACAGCCCCTAGAACACACTGTGTTTGAAATTAGAAGCACCAAAAATATTGAAAAAGTAATTAATTTTTACTCAAACACTGAAGAAAACATTATGACATCAACCAAAAAATACTAATTTTAAACCCTTCAAAGGCGGTGGAGAGATCGTTGAAGACATTCCTCGTTCTGGGCGACCTCCGACCTCTTCAACTGATGAAAATATTAAAAAAGTGAAGGATATGGCGCTTGGCAAATCGTCAGGAAAGTCTTAAGGGGATGGCAAAGAGAGTTTGACATCTCTCGCGAGTCCGCTTAAATGATTTTGGTGGATAATTTGGGTATGAAACGCGTTCTTGCTCGACTCGTCCCGATAAAGCTGAATTTTTTTCTAAAAAGAGTATCATAAACAGGAATATTTGGACAAACTTGTTGGTGTGAATTCCGATCCCACATGAATGGAGACCATTATAACTGCCGATGAGACATGAGTTTATGAGTTTTACATGCAAAGAAGTCAATAATCATCGGAATGGACCCCTTTTTCAGTCGATCGCAGAGATAAAGCAAAGTACGCTAAAGAAACTGAAGAGTTTATGAAAAGTGTTTTAAGGAGTGGAAAAATCGTTGGCATAAGTGCATTACATCTGGTGGGGATTTGAAGGCGAAAATATATTAAATATTTCCCTTTTATTTACTATTTCCATACTTTTTTGTCACAATGTATTGGTACTGCTAAAATACTGATGAATTAAGTATGTAAAATAGTGTATCCTAAACTCTCATGATTTAAGCAACAAAGATTACTGTTATTTTTTGCAACTAACGAATTCACACGTTTTTATCAAGCAGACCACTCTCTCAAGCTTCTTTCCCTAAATTTCTGCCAAATAGAACATTTCCCAACTGCATTTTTTAGTCAGCGAACATTTCTAGAGCTTAAATTGGTTTTAAAACTTTGTGGCAAGTTGCCTATCTACACATACACATATACACATGCCTTCTGGCATTTGGCTAAGAGAAAAAATTAAACACTTCTGATCAGATGTAATGCGCCAGCAAGCGATGCAACTCTGCGGCAGCGAATGCAATGCCGGCATTTCCAACAACAAACACAACTTTTTAATTAATGTGTGCCACGCTTTTTGCTCCTTTTAGCGCTTGTTCAAGTAGACACGAAAAAAGCAACAAAAAACAACAAAAAACAACGAAAAAACAGAGAAAAGCTGGTGAAAAAAGGAGCTCGAAGCCCACAAAGTGCGCAAAAAATTTAAATTAAAAACGTCCGCGTTGATCCGCTGCAATACGCGGTGCTTGTGCCGAGCCTTGTTGCAACGCGCTGTTACACGCTCACACACACGGAGTCGCTACTCCAGCCGCCCAAGTACACCCCCATAATTACCCAAATTAAGCGAAAAAATGTGGAACACACAAAAATGTTGCAGCTGCCGCAGCTTGTCAGTGTTGCACTTGTTGCAAATGTGGTAACGGATGATAAATAATGTTGTGCAAAGTTGTGTACAACAAAAATAAATATCAAAAATGATGCAAAAACATGCAAAAAATAATAATAAAGTCGTGGATGTCTCTGTGGATTCATTGGAAAAGGCAAACTTTGAGTGCAACAAATTCGCAAATTCGTGGCAAAAATAAAAATTCGTGCAGCGGTCAGCGGCATGTTGTTATTGCACCGCGCAATAACTGTAATAACGCAAAAACACGAAATCATGCCCCGCGGCAGCGAATTACAGGAGGTGAGAAAATTATACGCCGCACAAACAGCAGCCGCAAGGAGGCAACAACAACAGCAATAGCAACAACAACGCGCTAAAAACCAGTTTCAACGCGCACAACACCAACAGCAAACCAAAAAATGCAAGCCGAACTACAAGAATAATTGTAAGTACAACAACAACAACAAACATGTTGAAACCGCGCAACGGCAAAAGCTTTACTTTTACAACGGCCTAAAATTGTTTGCAACACTGCCGCCACAGCAGTTTCATCACCAACATTGCTTGCAACACCGGACAACAACACCATTACCTCATCGCCTTTGCGTTGCAGCTTGTGTCCGCACGCTTTTATCAATTCCATTTTGGCGCTGAACATTTTTCGCCCCTCCAATGGCATTGTTGTTGCTTTCACGCGAAATTTAATGATGAAGTGCTTAGTGAACCTGTCGGCAACAAATTGGCACACCCAAAAGTGTGTACGCGTATGCTGTGTGTGTGTAGGTGTGCATTGCATGCGATTATTTCGCTGGCAACACCATTGGCGAGAAGACGGCAGTTATGGCAATTGGCACCATACTGTTGGCCACAAAATCGAAAATCATGCAGAACTGCATTAAGTTGTTGTTGTTGGCACAAAGTGCACATAATTGCGCACCCTTTGTTGTGGCAGTGGCGGTGACGGCGGGTGAGTGGGTGGCAGCGCCGGCACAGCGCTGTAACAATGCCGCAGCCATTGTTGTAAAGTTGAATTATTGTTGTTGTTGCCGCTGTTGCTGCAACTTACAATCGAGTTATTTAATTATATGACCGAAATTCTACGAAATTTCCACTAAGGTACAGATAAATATGCTGACACTGGCGGACAAAACAAGTGCAGGTAGGATAAATTATTGTACGAGTAGCCGTTTGAAACTTAGTCAGGTCTTCTATGCGGTTGCATCGTTATACTAGGTACGTATGTATATCTTAGAAGACGGATATAATTACGTAAACTTTCAGTAAAAAAGGAGCTGCCTTTATGCCGCTATGTCCGAAGTTGTTATCTCCGCGAAACTAACACGGTTGTGTAAACTGACATTGATCAATACCAAAAGCTCCGTCAGGATCGGGAAAAACCTCTGCGAACCGTTCGATACCAGGCGAGGTTTCAGACAAGGCGACTCCCTATCGTGCGTCACTTTTTCAATCTACTCCTGGAGAAGATAATTCGAGATGCAGAGCTGAATAGAAAGGTACAGCGTACGCTGATGATATTGATTGACCTCAACAACCGCGCTGTTAGTTCTACTTTCTTCAGGTTGGACAAAGAAGCGAAGCAAATGGATTTGCTAGTGAACGAGGGCCAGACGAAATATCTCCTGTCATCAAACCAACTGTCGCGACTTGGCTGCCACGTCACTGTTGACTGTCATACTTCGAAGTCGTAGATAATTTCGTCTATTTTGGAACCAGGATTAGCACCAACAACACTGTCGATATCGAAATCCAACACAGAATAACTCTTGCCAACAGGTGCTACTTCATAATAAGTAGGCAATTGAGAAGTGAAGTCCTCTCTCGACGAACAAAAACCAAACTCTACAAATCACTCATCATTTCCATCTTGCTATATGGTGCAGAGGCATGGACGATGACTCAAAAACTGGATTATTTGAATTTTTCACATAATTTTGACGTTATGTGAAAGAAGTCAATAGTCACACAATATAGGCTTTGTCTAAGTCTAAGGCTATGGTATGTCCTAAACACCAAAGTTAAGTCAAAAATCGATTCTGCATTATAAAGGCGCCAAAGTAAATGAAAAATAGAAAATTATTCCGACGGAAAAAATTCGTAAAACTATTTTAAGTCTTTCGGATGCTGAATATAGAGCTGTGACTCGTAGTACCCCCGATGTATCCTTAGTATCCGATTAAATTCCACGATAATTATAGAGCGTTTGCTGGGTGGCTACCAACATTATATTCCCTGCGTAGTCATCTACCGTACTGCAGATTGTCTTATTATCAAATAGTGCTTTTCAAGATATTTTCAGGCATTATTATTAGACGTTAGTATTATTTCAACAGTAATGGGTTTGGCTAAATCAATGATTGGGTTACAGCCTTAAATCTCAAATGCATTGTTCAACAAAATATCAGTACCTCGCGGCAGTTTACATATAGTCCGAATAAGAGTGATAATAACCGAACTTGGCGATTTTGCCCTTAAAGGCCTCGTCTTTGACTATGTTTGGATGCTTTCGGTAGTATTTTTAGAGGATAACGGGTATCTTAGGCCTTTGACATAAACTTTTCAACAAATTGACCTTCTCTAGGGACGAGCTGGCTTTTCTAGAATCACAGATGCGTTTGTTGTGCCGCAGATATAGTAACATTCATTTGGGAGCGAACCACTGTAAACCGCTTTCAATTAGAAGACAAATCTGTTTTTCAACTTATTATGTCGCTTAGTTTAACAAAGCTTCACCAAAAAAGTACTTACCAAAGCGCTGGTTTTGTGCCACATAAACCCACACAAGCAGTGGCAACAAAGCAACAACACAAAATTTGCTACAAAAATCATTTTCCGTTTGAAAATTAAATTTTCCTTGATGCCGGCTGCACTTTAGCTGCACTCAAATGTGGGTTGTGTTGCACGCGGCAACTATGTTACCAGCCTTTAATACTTGTTTTGGCGTGCAACGCTGACCAGCAGCGGCACTTTGCCGCATTATGTGGCTAACGGCTTTGAGCTCAGTTCAACTAAAATTTAGTTTCCATTCCATTTTAGATTTGATTTTAGTTCTAACAGCGGCTAATGCTCTGCCTTGCCACAAAGTTGAAGCAAGCCGCTACTTACAATCACTTACCGGCACACTAAAAAGCGTTGTTGTTGTTGTGGAATATTCACTTGCTGCCGATAATCAAATTTTGTAGCTCTTAAGTGCTCTCGGTCTGTTCAACGGTTGGGTTTCCTGCCCTCAAATCGCTGTTGCACAGAGCTCACATTCGTTGCACTTCAGTAAATAGCGGTAATTATGCGCCTGTTGCAGCGCTGGGGTCTGTTGTATTTGAGTTCTCGCACAGTACCTACTCTGACTGGATTAAGACTACCAAGAGGCGCTTTAGTGGCGGAAAATTTTCAACGGAAATCTCAGAAAATGATAACCCTCAGCCCAGAAATTACCGCAAGCCATACGCAAGAAACTGTATGCTGCAACTTCTTTCACCAACTCAAATGTTGCACGCAACCAAATTGCGGCAAATTAGGCATTTCCGCTGCAGTTGAGCTCAACTTTGCTTTAGCTGCTCGGCTGACGGCTGAAAATTACAAACAATTGTTGTTGCTGCTTATGCGGCAGGTGGTTTGTTGCGGCGCAATCATAAAGTGCACTAAATGCAGTTAGAAATTTATTTCTTAGAAATTAGGCTTTGAAAGCCGAGTTATGACAGTAATTGGAGATTGTAAAGCAGCCAATTTGGATTTAGAAAGAAATCTTCACGACTGTTGCTTTTGAGGAGAATGAAGACGAAAACAAAACAATATTTGAGTGAACAGAGCAAACAGTGCTGGTTGCGGCTTTACAAGGTTCCTAGTGATCTCTCTCATAAAGCCAATATGACATGACTTTAGCTAACGGTTGGCCAACATACTGGAGAAAACCCGTAATATTTATGTCAGGAAATTGAGAGTAAAGCCACAGGGGCCAGCTTCAAAGCTCCGTAGTGGGAAGTTCAATAATACCAAAAAGCATCAATATTGATGTTCGCTGAAGTAAATTAAGAAGTCTATAGCTGGCCTTTCGGAGAGAAGACTGCTAATTCATTTATTGGTTACTTGGTTGAAAGGTCGAAAGCGCCCGCTGCTAGCCATCTTTAAGCAAATTTTTCTTCGAGCTGATTCATTAAAATTCCTAAACTCTTACCATTTTAGCCGGCCAATTTTGCTCAGATTGAAATATTGGGGGTGCCATAGAAGGATTAGTGACTTGATGTTTAATATTTGCAAATTTCTATTTACCAAGTTTCTGGGGGTGTTGATTCAAGGGTAAAAGCGCTGTGCTAACTCATATCACATTACTTAATCCCTTCTCAATTAAAAATATGACACCATCTTTCGACCGACACCTAATCACGAGATTTCGGCTCTTGAATAGATTATCTTACTAATATGCCAGATTTAGAAACATTTCGTCATAAAAACGGACACTCGTTAACCTCGTCACCGAGGAGATTTGGGTAATCTAGTCGAAATCTACCTGTTTTAGCGTCATCTGTTTGTCAGCAAAAAATGTGTAAAGAAACTAAAAACATGGAAACAAACAAAAAATGTTCTGAAGTCACTTTGCAATCAAATCAAATCTCTCTTATTTCCATTAAATGAAAATGTTTCGAATAAAACGACTTTTATAACAAAATACGACATTGCGATCATTTTTTTAATAAATATTAACGATGTGAATTTTTTAATGTCAAAAACAGCTGTTTCAAATAACGGCAGTGAGAACATTCTAGATTAAGTGTAATCTAATCACTTAAAATTTTTCGTTCGGTTCATGTGAGCATTTCTGGTGGTGTTTAAGCAGCCTTTGAAGTGCCTGGATGGCAACGGAGACTGATTTTTTGACAACGACAACACCCTGCTTTGCTTTTTCCTTTCATATCTATTTATATGAGTGCATTAAGTTTATCGGATATGGCAATGCTGTCCGGTAAATGACTATTACCAGCGACCATTCACAATAATATTTTCTCCTTGTATATTTTTGCTTGTTTACTATTACATTGTCAGTTAGCGCTGATGTCAACCTGTAAAACAATATCAAAATTGTAGCTTTTAGTGGAGTACAGCAGTAGAAAAAGGGATCTCAACACAAGAGTCGTTTAAAAAAAGTTGCTTTCTTACTTAAAAAACAACATTTTCTCTCTTTCCTAAACTACTCCACATGCATATTAATCACCACTCATTCCTGGCGCATACCAGTAGCAACTTTGTTGAGTGCAATTAAACACTGACTTGAGGGTCAGCAGTTATCTTGTTGCTCACCTTGTCCGTGTGCTCGGCTTACGATAGCGCAGAGTGCACGGCGATTTGCGTAAAAGCGTAAACAATTATTTTTTCACAACGCGTTTATTATCACTTTATCGCAAAGCCGCCGCACAGCTGCCCTTTCGGGTTGCACTCGAGCGTACAAATTTACAAAGCAATCTTGCGTTTGTTCTACTCGCTTTTAATGTATGTACATATGTAAGTGTGGCGCACAAAGAGTGAGTAAACTCAGGAATTTAATTCATTTATAATTTATGTTCATTACTCCGGCATGTCGGCGTTGCGCGCTCAACTCTTTACACCTGTTTGTTTTGCTTGATACGAATCGGCCAACAAGCTGCTTGGCTCCTGCGCTACACTTTGATGTACGCGATGCAGAACTCTTTTGCAGCGTCTTTGTTGTGTTTTCTTAATTTTTGCGCGCTTATCCGCCATCAATTCATATTTTTCCGTCATTTTTAATTGCGCGTTCCGACAGCTTGAATTCCCGACGGATTGGTCAGGTGTTGAGCGCTTTCAGCGGCTTACCGGCATTATTAGCAATAATAAATGGCGCGCTCTGCTGCTCAGGTGAGCGCCGTCTTTCTTAGAATTTCGCGCAACTAATTTGCTCCTTTTAGTTACTCTATACCTTTTTTCGGTTCCTTTTCTTTCTGCAATATGCCGCGCAACTCTTAAATAGTTCTGCTTTAGCTTTCCAACCTTTTGCTTAACGCCAGTTCGGGGAAGCACCTTGCTGCTGACTTCTGCATGCCAAGCAGCTTTCGTGCCCTGCTTCTTCACTAGTTTATTACATAATAAACTTCCGCTTTGGGCTGGTGCCGTCTAGGGACATGCCAGCAATGGCAACACGCATACAAGAAGTTCAAAAGTTCGCGAGGAAAGTGGCGGCATCGGCTGCAGCAGCAAAAGGAATGCGCGCCAACCTTTTGGAGAGTCATTAAAAAACAGAAAATATGCGCGGGTAAGGCAAAAGGTTAGGTAAGGTGCAAGAAAGCGAGGGTATGATGGCGCTCGCTAATAAATAAATATATATTTATTTTTATCGCTTGTAATTTTGTTAGTAAAATAATCTCTTTTCGAAAATTCCTGGGCGCACACTGACAACCCTTGCTAACGGTCCTACTCCGGGTTAAGTGTTTGCAACTCTGCCGCCGCCATGGTTCGTCGTTTTTTGTTGTTGGCGGCGCGCTCTGTAATTTTATTATCGTATTCTTCAGAATCCCTAATGGGCAACTCATTAAGATTCTGACATCTGAACCGGTTGCAATGGATTAATTTCGATGGAAATTATATGTTATGAATTATATGTTAAATTGCTATTTTCCTTTAAACAAATGCACATTTTGGTAATGAGTGGTTTAGTGAAGAACACTAACTAAGATTTAGGGCAGCAAATCGGTAAGAATGTCCTAGATTTTCTGATGATTGATAACTTAAATTTGTTGAGAAAGGCAACTACAAATTGCAGATAAAGTTAGAATTGTGATGTATATAAGAAGTTGAAGGTTTAGCTAGGCTACAAAAAAGATAGACAACATATCTCAGTACCACATTCGACGGTTTCGGTCTTTGGGAAAATCTTCGCACTTAGTAAGGAGATGAATTATATTCGAAACTGTCACCAAGGCATAGCAAAAGAAGAATTGCTTTGATAAGCCGACTTAACTCCCGTTTCTCGGCCGAGTTAACCTTGTATCGATTCTTGTTTCCGAGTTCTTGGATTAAAAAATCAGACACGATGTAATAAAATGAACTGTTTACTTGTCAATCAGCCAACTTAACCCCCATTTGCAATCCGCATTCTCGCAGCTCTGCGAACTTTGATTTTGGATTGATCAAACAGAAGGTTACTTCAGTGATATTTGATAAGACCACTGGGAGTATTAATATAGGAATTCTTCATTAATGTATGTGGATAAGTCTGACTGAACATCCATTTCATTTCATCTTTAAGCATAGACAATTTCAATTTTGATTTATATTCCTTCTGTGTATTTGTATAGTATATTGTGGATATAAAAATGCATCTTACGTTACAGACAAACTGTTTTCAGGCTCACTCAAAGTCACAAAGTGTAAATCGTTCAAAGAATATATAAAAAATTTCTCTTATTTCATCATTTGAAATTCACATGCTTAAGACACTTTGAGAAATTTGGCTGTCAAGGTTATAAACAGCGCTTAGCAAAAGCTTTGTGTGCTGCCTGTGCTATCCACACACTTAATCCAGTGCAGAGAGCGAGTAGCTTTATTCCTCACAAACTCGCAAAGAGCCTTCACTTTGCCTTGACTCCTTTCACTGCTGGTTCTGTGCGTGCACTTTGCATACCCATTTGTATGTGGTATTTGCTTAACCCTGGACGGCCGGTAGGCAGATTGCAAGAGCTTTCCGTTTCCTTTTCCTTTTTCAAGTGAAAATTCATTTTAAATGCAAAAAGCAACAAGTCACTTGAGAAAGCGGCAAAGGTGACTGGTTGACTCGCATAACTGTTATCCTTGTACACATGGCGCATGGATATGTGGAGAGACAAGTGCTGATATGCTCGGCTGATGAAAGCCGAGTTATGAAAAGGATACGTAATAAGCTGTTGAAAAGTCAAAGGTGTGCCGCTGACTTAAAGAGTGCGAGAAATAGCAGGTGAAATTGTGGAAGGTGAGTGAAAAGTGAAAGAAGAATTATATTCTTTCATCTCTGTTTTTTCGTTTTTTTTTTGCGATTGAAAGAAAACCAAACGAAGCAAAGCGTTCCCGCATTTCAAACATTCGAGCGTTTGTGTGGGTGTTAAAAGCTATGACTGAGGATATCTGGGTAGATAGGAATGTTCTGTAAGCTCACACGTGGAAGTATGTTAATCCGCACCTCCAGGTCATCAGGCGCTACAACGGTAAGTGAAATAGAAAAAACAGACGAAAGAAAGCGACCCGTTTATGTGGGTGTGAACTCTCTGTAAATATATAGTATGTGGGTATATCGCCCAAAACTTCGTATGTGTGACAGAAACACACATACATACGTAACTATACCTTCCATTACAACCATACTGGAATGAAGCGCTTCACTTCTCGAATTTATGTGGGATAATGAGAATAACTCAATTCAGCTTGAATAGCGCATGTTTTGCAAAAAAGGAAGCAGGAAAAAAATGCAAAAATATGCTTTTCAAATCGAAAAAAATCAAAATATATGCGGTGGATTCGCACAAAAACCTTTTCACATCCCCTGCTCGCAAACGAGCAACCACATATTGGGTTTAATTAAATGCGGACAAATAAGGGGGAGCGCAAAAGATGCAGTGAATGAAGAGTTGACGACAACTGAGTGAAGTATATTGAAAGAAGAATACTCCATAAAAAAGAAGACAACATCAAAGGTTGCATTTTTTAGCAAAACAAATGGCTTTGATAGAATTTCGGTATACAAAAGTGAAAGCTGTAGCAAATTTGAAATGAGCATTCGAAGTGATTAAGTGAAAACTCAAAAAAAGTGGTAATTAGTGTATGAATCAAAGAGTCAACTGTCATTATATTTGACTTAGTGGAAATAACACATAAGAAAGTTGTAAAAATGTCTCAGCTTTGCAGTATTTTTTCCTTCTTGGGACATTTTACTTTTGCGCAGAAAGTCATTTTTTTACTGCTTATTCGATTATCCTCTATTATTTTGCTAATGACAGCGCTGCGATCACCCGAAATACTGAAAGGAAGCCAAAATTATACTTCCTCTAAACCAATTTGAGTTCAAAAGACCGCTCAAAATCGTTGAGTAGCCAATGGAAACTCGTTTGAAATTTTATTAAAGACGGATATTAAACAAATACAATTCGTTAATATTGAAGTTACCCACAGCAAATATACCTATCTAACGGGGTTTTCAATAGGGACGTTACAAAAGTAGACCCATAGGGACAGCAAACGGTGCTGTATTTTTTCCCGCTGTTTTAATGATTATCTTCAGTAAAGTTTGCCATTTCATCATGGAGAGTTATACGATCCAACAACGAGTCGAAATAGTAAACTTTACTACCGGAATTCGGAGTCAGTGGCCTCAACTTTAAGAACGGGTATTTCAATAATAGCGCTACAAAGGAATGTTTACCTTCTATTCATTTTCATTGAAAATATTACAAAAATGACAATCAGCTGTTTACGAGAGTTTCGAACTCGCATAGCTGCCGTCTGTCACCTACAAATTTGGATCTGATTAAGTGCGCAGTTAATCCGTATTAACGCTGCCGTCTGTCAAGGCTATTATCTCACGAAGTGGCCCACTCGATTGGCCGCCTCGGTCGTGCGATTTGACGCCGTTAGACCATTTCCTGTGGGGCTACGTTAAGACTACGGTCTATGCCAGCAAGACAGCGACGATTAATGAACTTCGTACGAAGTCGAATATACTTTTATAGGAATAAAT
The DNA here is from genome assembly GCF_024586455.1 of Bactrocera neohumeralis. Classification (NCBI taxonomy): domain Eukaryota; kingdom Metazoa; phylum Arthropoda; class Insecta; order Diptera; family Tephritidae; genus Bactrocera; species Bactrocera neohumeralis. The sequence continues at coordinate 53,955,546 of NC_065923.1, forward strand.
AGTTTCACTGATATCCCAAACCGTTTTTTTTTTAATTAAAAAAAAACAAAAAACTTTTGAAGCGCTCTTTTTGAGAAACCCTTTATAACTACAAAGTGAAGCCAAAGTTAGAGAATGTTAGACTATCCAAGGTTTTCTAAGACTGTGTAGAACATGATGCTTAACTGCGAAAGCACTAAAAGTAGTTAAACAAAAGTAACTCTAACTATAATGAAATGCTTGACTTGAAATTTAAATTTTATTTTGAAAAGGAGCCTTTAGCACGAAGCACCCTGTAAGTTAATAATAATTCACTTACTTTGATCATTCTTACCCAAAATTAAAATTTTTTGCTGAAGATTAAGAATAACTGAATCACCAAAAGAAAATTCCAAGAACAAATGTATTCCTAGTAGGCATAACAGTTAAAACGCATCAAAATTCTTTGTTAATATATATGTACATATGTACATTGTATGTGTAAGAGGATGCACGTAGGCATATCTTATCGAACAAATCTACAGAATATAGGCAATTTCGAGCTGATGCCTACATTTCCTAGTATTTCAGCAGCAAATTAAGTGTGATCCGAGTGGATTGTACACTTATGAGGACAGCAATGCATGGAGGAACAGTCGAATACACCCTCATACATATATACTTGAATATATAGTTGCAAGTATGCTGTGTAGAGAGATAAACAATGCATGGATATACATGTAAAATTGTATGTTTTCATATCTACATATCTCCGCCATCCACAATTGAGGAATGTATGCGGTAGGTGACCTGCTGCTTCTGACCTTTCTACTTTGTTGCTTTGATGAGTGCCTCGAATTCATCGGAATACTAGTTTGTTGGGCTCTTCTACTATATATATATGCATCTGTTGCTGCTTATATGCTGTTTATTTGTACGTATTGGTAGGTATGTGGTGCTGTGTGCGCTTGATGAGCTGTCTGAGATTTGAGTAATGCCAACTGACGCCATTCCAGCGGACGCCCGATGCTACTTTGTTGTTGGAGTGTTTTGCTAATGAGCAGATGTTCGTGTGTGATTAGAAGACATCTCGGTATTTAAATGATACACAAAAGCAAAGTAAATGAGTTGAATAAAAGGTGTACCACCATTAATCTTTTCACATTTGAGTCAATTCTTGGATTTTAGCTTTTACTTATTTTAGTCGATATGGGGAAAATGAAGAATGTGGCGGAAGTGAGGCACTCTATATATAAAAAAGTCGAGTTAGGCATGCCATTTATAAATTAAGAACGATTCCACCTATTTGTTTTGGCAATCTCTGTCTTGCCTAGGACGTCTTTTTCGCTCTTTCGTGCCAAAAAGTAAACTTTTTTTTGACATTTCAAAAAGCATCGATCGTAGAGAGCCACTTTAAAAGGTGTTTCCGCAGATTGGTCCAGTAGCTGCCACTTTTTATGCAATGTTAATACAAACTTTGCATGATTAACAAACCATGAGGGAGAGAATTTCGATTGTTGTTTTCCATACTCTCGCAATAAATGTCAGTCAATTAGGCCGACTTAAAACTGACTGACCTAGGCCTTTCAAAAACTATTCTGAAAACAACTAAAGGAAATTACAAAAATTGCTTTCGACTCGAGTGAACTTCGCGGGTTTTCAAAGCAAATCAAGATACCCTTCACACTGCATTTCCTGAAGGCGATCAATTATTTCTATCCCTACAAATGCGAAACGGCAACTTTAAAAAAGCGTATATACATACATATGTAAATATGTGTAGTCTTTTGACCATTTATGAATGTAATCAATCAAATTTGTTCAACACTTGCCAGGCGTGGATACTGACAGCTGTCAACTTGCGCGGCCCGAACATGAGTGACACATGCGAGTATGCAAGCGTACAAGGCGCGAAGTCTGTTGACATTCAAAAATAAATGTGTATGTGGAAAGCAAAGTGACTCACATATATAAATATTAAGTACATGTACATACATATGTATGTAAGGAAATATGCATTTAGGTGGGTAAATATACATATGTATATTTGACCGAAGTGTCAGTTTACCAGTTTTCACCTCACAAATTGCATAGTGTGGCAGTTCGCTTGGCATCACATAATGTTGCCACTAACTTGCCATTATTTATTTACTTGATTATGTGTCACGTCGCACACAAATCAGTGGACAATTTACTATGAAAATAAATTCAAAATTGCTATAAATTAATCGAAGGGCGATATTATTGTGATGGGTAATTGTAGCGCATAAACAACAAGGCAAATAATCGTATGTGGCTAAAAGGCGGCAGAACTCTCGTGTGTTTGCATTTTTATGCCTGTATGTATGTATGTAATATGTTTAGATAAATAAATATAATATGTAAACACATAAATTGTCACCTAAAGTGTTATAACTCACCACAGTGTCACAGCGCTGTCAAAACTTGCATTGCTTGATGTTTTCATTTGAGGAATTTATGAGAGAAAGGGGAAAATGTGGGCAGGTGAAACGATAATGGGGAATTATTTAAATAAATCCAAGTAGTCGTTCAGTTCGTTTGAAAAGAAGCATTGTATGTAGACATGTAGCAAAATCGATATCTTAAAAACAGGTTGCCAAAAACTGCAGGCAGTTATAAAAAATGCTGATTAGACCCATTATTTATTTTAAATAAATACAAATACTTATATCGGGTGATTTTTTAAGAGCTTGATAACTTTTTTTTAAAAAAAAACGCATAAAATTTGCAAAATCTCATCGGTTCTTTATTTGAAACGTTAGATTGGTTCATGACATTTACTTTTTGAAGATAATTTCATTTAAATGTTGACCGCGGCTGCGAGGTGGTCCATTCGGAAAGATTTTGGGCAAATTTTCGAGCATTTACCGGAATAGCCCGAATTTCTTCGGAAATGTTGTCTTCCAAAGCTGGAATAGTTTGGCTTATTTCTGTAGACTTTAGACTTGACGTAGCCCCACAAAAAATAGTCTAAAGGCGTTAAATCGCATGATCTTGGTGGCCAACTTACGGGTCCATTTCTTGAGATGAATTGTTCTCCGAAGTTTTCCCTCAAAATGGCCATAGAATCGCGAGCTGTGTGGCATGTAGCGCCATCTTGTTGAAACCACATGTCAACCAAGTTCAGTTCTTCCATTTTTGGCAACAAAAAGTTTGTTAGCATCGAACGATAGCGATCGCCATTCACCGTAACGTTGCGTCCAATAGCATCTTTGAAAAAATACGGTCCAATGATTCCACCAGCGTACAAACCACACCAAACAGTGCATTTTTCGGGATGCATGGGCAGTTCTTGAACGGCTTCTGGTTGCTCTTCACCCCAAATGCGGCAATTTTGCTTATTTACGTAGCCATTCAACCAGAAATGAGCCTCATCGCTGAACAAAAAAAAGACCATAAATCGGACGTAAAGCGCGAAACACATTTCGAACCGAACACTGATTTTGGTAATAAAATTCAATGATTTGCAAGCGTTGCTCGTTAGTAAGTCTATTCATGATGAAATGTCAAAGCATACTGAGCATCTTTCTCTTTGACACCATGTCTGAAATCCCACGTGATCTGTCAAATACTAATGCATGAAAATCCTAACCTCAAAAAAATCACCCGATACTTTCATTGAATTGCTTAGTAAAATTAATATTTCAGAATTTGTATCAAATTAAAGAAGTTTAAAAGATTTTGTCAAAAATATCTTTGATCAGAGTTGCCACATGATTACATTGTTATGTTCGATCAAATTGCTTAATAAAATTAAATACTTCAGATTTCGTAGCTACATTAAGAACTTAAAACCATTGCAATTTTAGTCGGGTTTCGATCTGCTTAAAATCTGATATTTATTTCAATCAAATGGTTTTTTCTACTGGTACATATTAGATCAAAGTGTTTCATGAATTGTTTCAGTAGATGTTATTTAAAAAGGGCTGCCACATCTTTAATGATATTTATATTTAAAAAAGTTAAGGAAACACCGCAATAACAGTATCAAACCCAAAGGTTCGGAAAAGCTTACTGTTGAAAATGTTCTTAAGGCATACATATTCACATAATGTATTAAATACAAATTTTGAAGGGGGCCGTCGCCCCGGGCGCAACATCTTAGGGGCGGCAAAACGATATTCGCTGTTTTTTAATATTCAGAAAAATACTTCCACAAATTTTTTTTACAAAATTTATTATAAAAGATAAAGAGTTGTACACTCACTATGTAATAATCGGAATAACAATGAAAAATATTAATTTTTACTCGAATACTCTTCAGTCTTTGAATTTGTCTTATATCTTTGGCTTATATCTTTCTTAAAAATAGTGATAGAACTTAAAGATGCACTTTTCTAGCTTTGTCTAGCGACGTGTCACTCTCACAGTTATCCTATGCTTTGAATGTAACAAATACTTTTATTTCTCCAAATTTTCAGAAATGGTATTTAAAAAATCCAATTCGGCAAAAATTCCTGCAAATTGTGGAAGATGTCTTGTAAATTTACTATCAATTTCCTCAAAAACCGTATTGTGAGAATTCTGGAACTACAGAATTTGCGTGGCTTTTAGTTCCTAAATTTTATATACTTAATATCGAAGATATTTTGTAAAAATTCACTTTTGTTCGAACCACCTCATGAAACTTGTAGGTATGTAGGTAGATAAAGGGGGGCAGCAGAACATCCTTGGCCCCGGGCGCCCGAAGTTGTAGCTACGCCACTGGCTATCTAAACTAAAAATTTCTAGTAATTTAATCGTTTAGTATTTTACATAATTGTGTACTAATTTTCAAGTATTTAAGTATTTGAATAATAATTAATTATTCTGGTTTTCATTGCACTGAATACTTGAATAAATCATTGCACTAATATTTCCAACAAAAAGCATTTATTCTTTGCAAAAAGTCACATTAATTTAAATTTACCTCTCTTAGTAAGAATTACTGTCGAGTTTTGTATTTTTCCACTAAAAACCAATATTTGTTCAAACAGTTATAAACTTTTTTATATTATTTAGCTATAATTCATTTCCGTTGTTGTCTTTTTATATTGTTTAAAGTATTAGTATTGGTTTTTATGATTTTTGCCGCTATGACACTTTGCGCCGCAGACTGCCCGCATTAACATCGGTTATTTATTACATTTATTATCCGCACAAACAATGCCAATTACTATTACAAATAAGTACAGCGCGAAATTATTGACAGGCGCATGAATGAAAACACAAATAAGAGAATAAAAATGAAAATAAAATTAATGTGGTGGAAAATAAGCGAAGCATTATGATAACACAAAGCGATATACAGGGTCTTCTTGTTTGAGGAGGGAAGCATGGGATAGTATCTGCTAGTTAATAATAAATGAAGCTTCAAAAATTCGAAAAATATTTTTTTTCTCTGGATACGACTTCAATTTGAAAACTATTTAAATTAAATAACTAAGCAATTATTAATGAAATTACTTCTTAAAAATTTTTTTAATTTTCTATGACTTTCGAAAAAAATGTTATGATTGCCTAAATAAACTGTTAGAAACTAAAACTAGAACACTGTTAGTTTCTAGGCGTACAGAGCTCAGTATGAAAATAAATCTGCAATTAACGACGTTTGGTTTTGATTTTACGAAGGTTCCCGTGAATAGTGTTCACTAGGGTGTGTCATTCTGAAGCAACCTTTTTTTTTCAACTGAAAAACAGGCTAAAAACTTTCGAAAATGTGAAAAAAAGTCACTCAAAAGATGAGCTCTTAATATTAATATTAAGAGGTGCCTGTTTCAAATTTTCTATTTTCCATATAAATAACATGGAAAAAAATCATTTTTTTTATGGTGGTTATTGTGCGGAGGTTATTATATGTGCACACGATGGCTGCCAGTAAGGATGGTAAACTCGATTCCGTTTCTACTCGAGAATCCAGTTTTCTCGTAAAATAATCGATTTTTCGAATGTCAAGAATCGATTCTTAATCGACTTTGACTACTGACTACGTGTTAGACAACCATAGCTCTAGACAATGTTTTCAACAATGATACAAATATAAGGAATTCAAAACACGTAATATCATTTATGTTAGAAAAATCGTGTCGCACAGTGTAATTGTTTCAAAGCAAGAAAAGTAAGAAATAAATTTCGATTTTTACCAACCGTTACGAAATTGGAAAATTTATCAAATTGTGTAGACTTTTTGCTTCAACACATTCAAAGATGATATCTACAAAGATCTTTTTGAAAGAATTTGGCTCTTACTTTTTCCAAAGTATACATAGAACACTGATATGCTTTTGTTTTTTAGACAGAATAGAATTAACTTCTTTAGGAATTAGGTGATTTTTCGACTATCTAGAAAAGTAATACAGTTGACACTCACAAATTGGAACCTGAAAATTCTAGGTAGTGAGAATTTCCAGAAATTATGTACGGAAATTTTAATCGAAAATGTCTGAGCGTATTTTCTTTAAATGATTTAACAGTTTAATAAAAGGATGATAATCTTAGAAAATTATCGCAATTGTCTTTATTTTTTTACTGATAACATATCATTTTTTTATAGGAAAACTATAAACAAAAAAATATGTATATATATATATATATGTGTGTATATAATGAGTGACATCTCTACGTTTTATTTTATTTGTTTGTGATTTAATGTATACAAGCATATACATATATATGTTTAATTGAACATGAAAATGTGATATGTATTGTCGTGGATTTTTGACTTTGGCTTTTTGTTTTTTATTAATAGTGAGAAAAGTGCACAATTTAATAATTAAATGGAAAAGAATTTCATTGCAGTTTTTATGCAAAGTTAATAAATTTTTCTGCTTATACATATATAAATAAACTTCCAGAAATTGCAATCACCTTAGAAACAAAGTGGTTCGAATATGTGTGCGTCGACTGTACCGCTAAAAGTTTTGTTTTCTTTCAACCGAACTATTTTTGAAGCTATCTTTATCTCTTACTTTTTTAATATTAATTATTTTTTGTACAGAAAAGATTATACAGCATTTATGAATACAATATTTGTCGAACTCCGAAACACCAAACATTTAATATAAATTGCATTGCAATTTTCAGCTTAATTAAAAATCGTTGTTTATTTCATGAAGTTAACACCATTCTTGCATCAAGAGTTTCAAAAATACAATTTTCGGAATGTGTGAAATATAATTTTCGAATATTTTTGCCGTCGACAATTGCACGCCTGACATGGCAACCACATTTTCGCCTCGCCGCACAAGATGGCCAGCATGCGAGTTCTAGTGAGCAAGCAGCAAAACAAATAATTTATGATTTCTATAAATGCATAGCAGCAGTCGACTAAAATCTGCAGCAAAATGTTACACATGAATTTATTTATTTGCATTATTTCAAAGCATATGTATGTACATATGTGAGTTTCAATAAATAATATAAATATAGAAAGTTATACCCAACAAACAAATTTCACTTTGATTATGTTCGTTCGATAGACTCTTCATAAAATAAAGGCAATAAATTTGTGTATTTATATTGTAGGTGCTACAATTTTATTGCACACTGTAGTTTAAGCAAGTTATTATTGACAGTTAAAATCGCACAAATTCCATATTTCCCATATGTTGTGAAACACTTGCTTTGATTGAATCACGTTTCAAGCACATTTTGCTTGCTTTTATATGAAATTTATCTGTTTGCAGCTGTATACATATACATATGTATGTATGTGTAAATGTTTGTGCCACATATTTATTTGCTCTCCGAATGTTTTAGCTACATTTTCGCAGTTAAAATTATAGCATTTATGTGCCTTTAAAATTTATGTGCTCCTGCTGGCAGGCTTGTATATATAATTATAACTGACAATAAACCAACATACGCACATACATACACATTTATGAACTCATATGTCAGCTAAAAATTTATGTGCTTGCAAGTTGCCAACGGAATACTGCTACATTTGCGTCCTGAAACCAAATGCCTGCTCTTTTAGGCTGTGCGCTGAGTGCTTTGAAATTAAATTACTTATACGCAGTGGAGTACTTGCGCTTCCGCCTAGTCAGAGGACAACGCTACCAGTTATGTGGAAATACATATATAAGAGAAATGACAAAACTTATTTACTAGCACTTGTGTATTGGTTTGTGGAGACCAAACAAGTGAAAGTAATTAACCGAGCCTTTCATGTTAGAGATGCGCTTTACGGTACAACAACCTCTATCCCAGGAATATGGTTGATCAAACAACAGTTTTGAGGTTTGATTATTATAAATATGCACAAATAATAGATAAAAACATGATTTTTCAAAATAACTGAGTAAATTTAGGTGCTGCAGTGAGGAAAATAATTCTTGATCCGTTATCCCATATTTGCATTAGAGGAATAAGATGCCTCTCAAGAAAATAAACAAAGCATCGTCTCAACACATTTTAGTAGAAGTTTTGTTTAACAAATTCGCACAAAAATATTGTACAAAGATTTATTCAACAAAAACATCTTGAACCAAGGTCGCAAAAATGCATTCAAATATCTCCTCCTCATTCGCTTATGAAAAGAAGAACATGGCTATTAATGGTGTAATGTCTTATTTCTAGTTAATAAACGTATTTACTATCTATAGGAAAGTATTTTCTCGATACTTCGCTATCAACTTGTTTATTTTGATCTGACCTGCTCATTGTGGAGCATCTTTTAGGATCAAATGTCTATCTTCAAGGCCCAGCACATCAACCGCTATCGGAACGCAGTCACTTTCGATTAGGTTAGCATTAGCTCCGATGGCGTAGCGCATTAATTGAGTTTTTTCGTAATATGTCTTGTATGGGTACTTGGTCATACAAAAAATCACGAGAAACTGCTAAACTGATGAGCTTGCAAAATGGAGTACTCTCGTCCTAATATCACACCAGGAACTAATCGCTGCTCTCAAACGTTTTAGTAATGACCAGCCAGACCGGCTATCGGCTGAGCTTGGTTTTTCTGCCTCCAGAATAGATAAGAGGTAAATTGAACACCTTGCTCTCAGCAATTCTTCTTACTTCTCCCGAACTTTAGAGCCTTGACAAAGGTTGGATATTCAGCTTTATTTGTAGTTTTACCACTAAAAGTTCTTATACATTTATATATTTTAGAGATTAAAATGCATAAACAAAAGTGTTACTGTACCGGTGTACCGGTAATTCAATAATCAGTACTGATTTTTTGTGTTGAAACTGTTGTACGAGTACAGACTTCAAAGCCCACCGGAAGCGCTGTCCAAGCCCAAATTTTCAATTTGTAATATTTTTATTTTCCTCTCCACTTCTGCTCTACGTACATACTTCATCAACCTCTTAGGGTTTTTCTGTTCACAGTCCATTTTATATTTTCAAAGCGTGGGAATTTGTGGTGCAGCGGATGTGTGTCGCGTTACACGCTCGCGCAGTCAGCTGTTAGACGCACACAGAGACGGCGCACAGAGTCGTTGATTTATCAATTAAACGCCACTTAAATAGCGGAAAATGTTATTTGTGCTTGTACACGACATAAAAACGAAAAATAATAACAACAAAAAGGGTGAAAAAGTTACTGAAAATGCGCGCACACATACATACACCGCTTATACATGGGAGAATGTGTTTGCATTTTGAATTGATCGTTTGATTGAGCGCGTTTGCTTTGCTGCAGCCGCGGCCTGTGTTGTCACACACACAGCGCAGCAGCGCGGAAGTTAGCGGCGCAGCCGGTGTGTTGTCAACGCCGTTGTTGTTTTTCCTAAACAAATATTTTTTGTTGGTCTCTTTTATTATTATTTTTTTTTTTCAGAAAGCGCAGTCATTAAAGACACACTACTTTTTACGACTTTGTACTATGTATATGTGTAAGTATGTATGCAGTGTATAATTACTGGTTGCATAACAGTGTCAGTTGTCAGTTGATTGCTCATAACAGTTTTTTCATTACGAAATTTATTTGTCATTAGTTTTTTATTTATATTTCGTTGCCGGTTTACGACACCGTGATGAATGCTGTTGCAATTAAATTCTTAAATTCTCAGACAACGGCGTCAGCGACCATCGCCCATTTGCGCAAACATGCACACAAACATATGCGAATACTTGAATAATTTTTTTATGAAGCGCAGTCAATCAATCAAGCGGATAATTAAAATGATGTGATGCTGAACTGGCAGACCTAAGTATGTACGTATGTACACATAAGTGTATATAATTGTATGGACTTTTTATGAAATATTTAAAGATTCTTCAAGCAGCAGCGTTTCGACCTAATTACCGCTACTCGTCGAAATACGGCCCAATTTCAGTGCACTCCAGTCCCTCGTATAAAACTTCCTCATTCTACTCGTATAACATAGTAACAGCTTTAATTGCCACTTAGGCACTAAAAAAGAATCTCTTCAAAGCTCCGCTAATCACTGCTGTCTCTTTCGACAGCTAAACAAAGTCATATTGACGCTAAAAAAATATTTGTACTATACTTTATATAGACATTAAAGTGTATTAAATAACATTAAGATAAGCAATGAGGCGTGACGAAAACGATTTGAAGGCGAACTAGTGCAAACGCGCGCGGAAGCCAACACCAACATTAGCTGGCTAGAAGGCGGCGGCGGCGGCGGCGGCGACAAGCTGAAAGCATGCGACCGGCATTTGTTTTGAAGCTTATCAGCAGAATGTGATTCAATGAGGAAAAAACAACAAACAAATATCAATAAAAAGTGATACGCAAGCAAGGCGAAAAAAAATTATGAATAAAAAAATATACAAATAAAGCTTTAGTACGAAGTAGTTATAGTTTAAAAACCGTTACACGGAAATAGAGAAACTAACAGTGCTTGCAGAGTCGCGAATCGAACAGCAACCGGTGTAAGTCACATACTTGTAAACTGGTATAAACAAACAGCAACCATCTACACTTCTCTACAGAGCGCTGCTCTCATTTCTAAAGTAAATTACAGGTTTATCAAATTACAACAAAGTTGGGGAGTTAATTTGATACCGTATGTGAATACTTTATTAAAGCAAACAAGTTTTACAGTTGTAAATTGTTCAAATGCCAAATATCTGTGCAAAATGGCAATACAGAATATTTATTGCTTTTAATTTGTTTTAAAATGTTATATTAAAACGGGTGATCCAAGTAGAGGTACTTTTTTTAGTAGCCTTTTTTTGACAGATCACACGTGAGTCATGTCAATCTGTCATGTTATTTTTGTTCAATAACGTTTGGCATTTCATCATGAAAAGATTTACGCCTGAACAACGCTTGCACATAGTTCAACTTTATTACGAAAATTCAAGTCTGTAAAAAATGTGTTTCGCGCGCTTCGTTCAACTTGGTCAACATAATCGACCTACTGAGCGTACTATTCGCCACACTGTCACTCATCTTGAGACCCAACATTCATTATTAGATAACATTCGACCGAATAGACCACGTCCAGCATCCAGTGATGAAAATAAAGCCCCCGTAGCTGAGAGTGCACACAAAGACAGTGGAGAGTCGATTCGGCGTCGTTCGCAGCAACTCGGACTGACGTATGGAACAACTTAGCGCATTTTACGTCGAGATCTTAAACTGAAAGCGTACAAGATCCAGCTTGTGCAAGAACATAAGCCGCGCAACCTTCCCAAACGACATCGATTCGCTCTATGAGCTCTTGAAAAGTTCCATGAATAGTCGACGTTTTCGAGCCAAATTTTGTTCTGCCTCAATAGGTATGTAAGTAAGTAAAATTGCCGCATTTGAGACGAACATCAATCTGAAGAGATTCAAGAGTTTCCATTCCATCTAGAAAAAGTACGGCTTGGTGTGTTTTGCGGGTGGGTGGAATCATCGGTTCATATTTCTTCAATAATGATGCCGTTGAGAACGAAACCGTTAATGGCGACCGTTATCGCGTCATAATAACCGACTATTTGATCCGGAAATTGAAGCTCGTGATCTCAGCGACATTTGGTTTCAACAAGCTGGCACCACTTGCCACACGTCGCATCAATCAATGGATGGTTTATTGAGAGAACACTTCGGCGGATTCGCAAGTGTTAGAAAACATTTTAGCGCAGGGTTGCCCCGCAAGTGCCGCACGCTAGTTGGACATCTAGTATGCTCCAAAACTTGGCTTATCGATGAGAGCAGTACCAGTTTTTTTGTGCAGCTAGTACATATTGTATTTTCGATTTTCTACTTTCAAACAATTGATGTATCGAAGACAGCTTCATATAGTTTAAGTTAGCGAAATCTGTGAATACATTTCAATATGTCTTTAATAAAGAAAACTTCAATTTTAAATGAACAGCTCTTTTCGAAATTATGTTTTCGATGCTAAAAAGCTAACAATTGAATATAACTCACAATAGTTACAGATTCTCGTGCTGAAAATTAATTATGTTCACGAAGTTCATGGCCTCATCAAAAATTATATATCAAAAGAACTTCAAGTTTATAAAAATACCTACAGATGCGCACTAATACTGCTCACGGAATAGCCGAACATTTCTTAATGCCATATCATTGTAGTTGGAAGAATTCGATTCTAATCTAAGATTTCAGACGAACTACGCCCTTCAAGCGCGTATAAATTGCTCTAAGTAACTCACAGTTTTTACTTCAACTTAAGCCGACTTAAGCTAAGTATTTTAACTCAGTGTTACGTATATAATCCGCTTTAAAGCAGAAATGTATGCTTTTAAATAAAAATAAAGAAATAAATTTCGAAACAATATTTGAAACCTTTACGGTAGACTCAGCGAACATAAATATTTTACAAAATTTAAAAGCACTTAAGAGCGGAAACAATTTATAGGAAAAAGGCACAATGGCTGAAAGCATTTAAAACACGCACACATACATATTATAAAAGTTATATATATTTTTAAAACATACTAGTATTTACTTTTTCCATTAGCGCATACAGAAATCTCGACATGCAGCTGGAAAATTTGCAAAAAAAAGTTTCAAGAGTAAAATAATGGAATTAAAGTCAGGCATTTGTTGCGCCACAGGGCAAAGGCTCTGCGAAGGGTGCGCGGTAATATTGGCACTTGAAACACTTGAGTGCATTATATATGGTTGTACACACATATATGCACACATGTATTCATGTGTGTGTGAATATTAGCCAGCGGCGAGCAACCTGTGGCGTTGACCACGGCAACCCACGGTCAAAGTGAGTCTACATAGACGCAGCATAAAAGCATAAATGTAGTTATATTTTAACTGCTTTTTTGCTTTGTTTGCCAACGCGCTGGCTAACATGCTTTTTCCATCATTCACAATTGGTGTGAACGCAGAGGAAATAATCGACAGCGCTTTTAACGTTAACTAAGCGGTACAGTGCTCATTTATATTTATACCTTCCACCTTCTCTCATCTCACGCACTGAGATTTTGGCTATCTATCTAAAAGTATTCCTCTTCATCCTTTAAAACTGCTTAGTAGCCGCACCGCCGATCTCAGACCATCATAGCATATAGCTGAAGATCAAGTATGGTCAACTTTTTTTTGCAAAATATCTTCATGAAATTTGGCCAAGATTAAGGTCTAAAGCAGCTCTCCTGTCTCCAAACAAAAAGTTCGTTTTCCATTTAGTTTTAGATAAAATACAGGGTGATTTCCTTCCGCCGCGACTGTACTTTGGAGTGTGCGCGCACCGACTGGATTCGGTAGAGGGCGTTCCTAGCTAACGAAAGAGCGGCTGGTTGTGTCTGAGCACCTGGAGAGTCTGGACAAACATTTTCGATTGACGTCGCAGAGGTACCCGAAATTCTGTGTGAAACTCGGTAAATCTGCGACAGAGACGTTTGATATGATCAAGCAGACTTACCCAGATGTTGCTTTAGCAAGAGGGTCGGGAAGAGGTTGCTGATGAAAACCGTGCTGGGAGACCTGCGACTTCGACAAACACCGACAATGTGACTCGTGTGAGCAAAGTTTTGAACTCAGACCGTTGACTAAGTATTCGTTTAATTGCTCACATGTCAAATTTATTAAAATCTGTGGTTCGTGACATTGTGACGGAGACTTGAACATGCGCGAAGATGGTCTCAAAAGTGCTCACTTTCTTGTGAACAGCTACCTAACCAGGCTATTCCGGAGGATGCCTTCCGTGACGCCTTCAATGCTTGGAAATGGCCTCGCGCTTAAAGAATTGTAACGATTAGTTCAATCAATTTTTTTAAATCGGCTCAGTCCTATTTACTTTTCGGACAAACCCTGTATATATGTAAGAAATACACCTGTGGAGGCTATAGCTACGATGCAAAGTTAAAGTTTTCTAGTTTTTGTTGTGATTATACATTTATGCTTATTTACAATATCTACATATGTAATAATATGTAAAGAACTTGACAGATAGAGACTGTACAAAAATACGAATAAACAAACTTTGTAAGTAAGTATGTAGTTATGGAGTTCAACTTTAGACTGTTTATCCGTCCTGTGAAACAACAACCCAAGTTATGACCAGTTAAATGTGAGCGGACAAAAGCCTATACAACTTTAGTTGGAGTCTTTACAAGTAGAAAAACTCAACCGCAGCGGACTTTCATAAAAAATCGACTAAAATTAATCATTAATAAAGCATTATTTTGCGGCTAACTAAAAACTTTGACGGGCATGGCCTGAAATCATTACTGATTCAACTTACATATGTACATCATGTGATCGGAAAAATAATTAAACATCTGCATGAACATTTATATATTACTGCAAGCACATGTATCTATTTAGCGCGATCAGTGGCCGGACCGAATTCCACTCAGCACTTTAGAGGCACCCAAGCGTTTAGCTGAATTATTCGAAAGATGCGCTGTGCCATTTGCAGTCGAGTGGTAATTACTTCGGCCTACTTTGTTTTAACGGATGCATATGAATCGCAATAACTTTCTAAGTCAACAACAGCAATTACCATATGAAGTGCATTATTTAATTACCCAGTTCGACGCCGTTTCAAGTGTCCACATAGATTTAATCTATTCTCAAGTGCGCTTAACATAACAGAATATATCGTGTATATGTGTATATAACGCATATGTATATATGCCTACATATATGTATGTATGTGGATATACAAACATGTATACATATTTGCTTATTAATTTACAACATAAGACAGACGATTTCGTTCCTTCGTTGATAATGGTCAATCATTTAAACAGTTATATTCAACTAATAGAGTAAAAAACATTTTAGATTTCTAAAACACAACAAATTTTGACCGATTCCTTTGGGAAGGGAAATGTTAAAACACAGACCAAAGTTCAGCTTCACCTTTGAGTTGGTTGTAATCAATTTTAATGAATTCTCAAAACATGCTAAGAGTTGGTGGTTTTCTTCCCTCAATCCTGATCAGATCTTACTTTCTACCCTATTTTATATTTTATGGTCTTTTTCAATGAATTAAGTGAAGTACGAAATTAAATTTCAAGTGGGTGAAGATATATAGTTATAGCTACACCTTCTCCTTCAAGTTGGTTGAATTTCAATCTGGGGTTTGTCCTTGGCGAACAGCATACATCACATTGGCGATGGGACTTCTTGCATGAGGCCGCTGCCAAGCTACGAGTTTTCTAAACGCTCGCTACTGGGACATCAGCAGAATATCTGATATTGTTCAATTTACTGAAAACTGGTGATCTACCTCCGCTTCTTCTCACTTTCAAGATGACATCTCACTTTCTTGTCTACGTATTGTACACATTACAACTTTGCTTGCCCTTTGTTGATAGTAAATACTCATTTGTTTTGCATTTATAAAGTCAACATGTATTCAAAGCTTCACATTTTAACACCTTGATTTCTTAAGAAAATGATACTTTAACCAACCGATCTGTCTTGTTTTGTGTGTTGCATATTTTGCTGTTCATTGCTAGCGTTGCTATGATGTTTATTTGTCAAAAGTTGCGTCTGCGCGTTGAGTTTTGCTTAGTCATGAGGCTCGGCAACAATGTTGCAACTTTTATGCGCCGCTTCATAGGCCATTCAGCTAAAGAACTAAACAAAATTTGGCTGAATGGCCTTTTTATGCAAGTAATGTACTATATGTATAGCTGGAGGCAACGATGGGTCTGACCGCATTATCATTCTGATGAATATTTTGAAAAAGGCTGCTTTTACAAGGTGCGTTCCAAAGCTTCAATACAGCTTTTTGCACGGTCCAAAAGCATGTCGAACGACTGTTTTAGCTCGTTGGCCAGTATGGCCGCCAGTATGCCGATGCAGGCCTTTTGAATGGGCTCCACGTCTGCATAACGCTTCCCTTTCATGGGCAAATGCATTTTTCCGAAAAGGAAGAAGTCGCACGGTGCCATATCAGGTGAATACGGGGAGTGGTTAATGGTAAAAATGTGATTTTTGGTCATATAATCGTCCTTCGAATGTTGGATACTGAGCAATTTTTGGTTGCCTATCAATTTGTGCGGAACAAACCTTGAACACACCTTTCGTAAGCCCAAATATTCGGTCAAAATGCGATAAATCGATGTTTTGGAGATGTTCAATTCCATTTCCATGAATTTCAATGATGATTTCGGCTGATTTTTTACAGTTTCGATGGAGTTTCCGGTGATCACGGATTTTGATTGTCCCACATGTTGATCGTCACTTATGTCCTCACGATCACTTTGAAAACGTTAAAGCCACTCGTGCACTCTGCTACGGGATAAGCAACCATCGCCATAAACTTGTTTCATCAATTGAAACGTTTCGGTAAAAGTTTTACCAATTTTAAAACAAAGTTTAATGTTAGCTCTTTGGTCGAAGCTCATTTTCACACCGATAAGACAAACATACTGACACTTAAAACGCAATAACTTCACTTCCATTCGATGAAATGTCATGAAATTCTCATTGGGCAATCGATAAAGATAGAAGATTCTAACGCACCTGTCGACAAATAGATGGCGCCACCAGGGGGCGCTAGATTCAAATTACTGTTTACCTTGGAACGCTCCTTGTAGATAATTTTGTAGATTGGAAAAGTTTTCCAAATTCCACCTAATTCCTAAATCATCACACTTTATAGCTTCTTTATTGCGGTTGCACCTAAGTGCTGCATAAGTTCAATCGTATTCATTCTCCCAAAAATTTCGAAACTAATCACCAAAGCATGCGCTATTATATATTTCCAAAAAGTGGTACCGAAAACGAACAAAAATTAAACAACAACAAAACTATGCCATCGGCACAAACCAAAAAGGCAACAGCTTGTGTTTTTTACACGTTTTTAGGCTGTTCGCCTGATGCCTTTGTATTGTAGGCTTGTGGCCATTGTCTGCCTAAGTCAAGATATTAAAGTTTAAAGCTGAAAGCCACAAAAGCCCATTGCACAACATTTTACGATCACTTGAAACCGGATCGCGCCGCCATGGCGCGCCAAAAACCCAAGCCGCCACACAACGTATCGACCGCAGCAATGACTTTGCCCAGCAGTTTCCTGCTTTTACTGCCTCCACAGCCTTTTTTCAACACAGCGGCGGCAGCAGCTTGCATTGTTTTGATACGGTGGAGCTGTTTGTGCGCGGCTTCTTCCATATTTTAGTGACGTCTTTGGCTGGTCGGGCGGCGGCTTAGTTTGTTGGCACCATTGATCGCTACCAATGCTGTGAGCACCGCGCGATTGGCGGCATGCTTCCTCTATCCCTGGCTTGTGGTGGCTTGACTGGGTAGCTGTCGGAAATCGCGTCTTGATCTTCTCTGTTGTAAATTCGCCGAAATGGCACATACAAACGTGCGCGGACATTCAGAGACCAGCTCAGCATGCAGACCAACCTTAAAGGCTAAAATGTTTCGCGTTCTTTGCCATTTTTTTATTTACCATTTGTAGGCCGTGCGGGCAAAATATGCAGGCATAAAGGAATGGCAAAATAAATGCAGAAGCTACAAGCTAACAGCTTTTTGTGAAGGCACTACAGGCCGCCAGCCTTTAATCGTAAGTGCATTCGCCGACCGACGACGCCGATACGCATAATTGCGACTGGGTCGACTGCGCATGCGCCTGCGCAATACTTCAGTTCTTATTGTTTTATTTTTTGAAAGAACGCCAAGTACCTGTCGGACGCTGCGAGACCCTGTCTTACCATTGCTTTTATTTAGCATTTATTATGGCCGAGCCTACGCGTATGACCTGTTAGTCGGCGTTCAGACGGGGACTCTTTTGTCACTCATTATCGGCAAATTCTCTTTCTTTGTCCCACAGTCGAGTCGATTTTTTTTGTTTTCCTTTTCACAAAAAAAAACAAATGTTTGTGCGGTTCGGCTACGCTTCGCAAAGTTCATTTGTAGTATGTTGGTATGGTCTCACATTTGCTTACCAGGCATTTCCATGGATGTGGTTCATGCCGAATTGCGTAGCAGCAAACTATTACGAATAAGAACACAAAGTGACACCCGAGCATCAGCGGCACTTCGTCTTTCTTCGTCGTCCACTCGAATTTAAAACAGCTGGTTTGGGCGACAAAAGAGTCCGTATGTGAACTGTCATTTAATGACGGCGTTGTTGTTGCGCTCATATATAATATACAATTCTTTTGGACCTATGTACGGCCGTAGAGCTCAGTGGCAAAGAGCGCTTAAGATTTAATAGCTCTTCTTTAGAGGAAATTTACAAGTCCCTTAGTCTCCCCGGAACAGCTGTTTTCCATCATAAAATAACGACGTTGTACTTAACCCAAAAACAAAACAAACAACTGCTTTGGAAATTAAAGATACCTTGAATGGTTGAGGCTGTAGCACATGCTTTTGAATGTCTGTGATTCCTACACAGCTCGCCTAAGTATTCGAATATGTTGTAAATAACCGCTCAAATTAAACCAAACAAAAATAAAAAATAACGAATAACGAATAAAATAAACGATTCCAACAACAGCACAGCAAGCGCTGCAATAAAAACTAACAAGCAACTGCTGCAGCTTTAAAAACTTGTGAAACTTGACTCGCAAACGTCGCAGAGGATGGATACAGCGTCTGACGGACGAACCATGGGCATACATACGTACGTACGTATGATGATCATCTGATGGTTTCGTCTGCCCGGTGAGTGTTTGTGTATGGTCGCGGCGAGTCGGCGTATTCAACTCATCTTTTGTATGTGCATTTGCCTCAATTTCTTGTTGTCAGCGGGCCAACTTGATGGAGCATGAGGGACGACACATGGCATAGCGGCACGTAAGGCCAAATATCAAAACAACTGTGTAGCGAAATGTTGGACAAAAAATTTTGACGCGCCAATTTATAGCCTTCGTGAAGTGCGCTCGATTGCTAAGTTAATATTTGAAAAGCAAAATAGCTAAAGGAAACTGAAAAGTGCACGGGTTGTCCACAGATTTCAGAGTAAATTATTCGAAAAAACCGTAATACTTTAAGTCAAATATACGGATACTAAGACTCCTCAAATTGATATATCAGGCCCACTAAGAGCTTTGAAGTTCTTCCACTGTTGTTTCTCAAGTCAGAAGCTGTCGACTGTTGTAGCATACTTTCCCTCTGAGCCAACTAATTCCCTCATATTCTTATCCGAATAATGTGAAACGACTAGTTTCATCGTTATAACATAGCCAAGGTACCATTAAAGCATTTGCTTCTGATGTTTTTCTGAAGGAAGCTTCTCAAGAAGAAGTAAACTTTAAAAAGTTCTTACTTGTTGCTTCGGGAAGGAAGCTATCCAATTCAAAGTAAATCACTTGTACTCTTGGAAACACCAAATTAATCCAAAAACAATTTTGCTTTTAAGAGCTTTACTAAACCGGATGCAGAAATTTTTTATTAACACTACTTTATTCTACTACAATAAAATCAAATTTCATATTTAGGGAACTCTTTCCTCAGGTCCAAATGATTGAATGAATATTTAAGGTCTGGTTGTAGTCCAAAGAATAATAGAGGCATGGACGAGATATTCGTCGTTACAGTTTTCGAGAGAAAGGTTTGAGATTAGTTCTTTGTACATTCAGGCAAATATCGCAGTGGCTGTACGAGATATTCGATGACATTGACTCCACGAATTTAAAGTACTCGACGCAATAGCCCACCAGGGAAGCAGAAGAAGAGCAAGACCTCCCCTCCATTGTAAAAACCAGGTGGAGAGGACCTGGGTACACTTGAAATCTCCGATTGGCGCCAAAAAGCGAAAGGAAAGGAGGAGTTACCACGACTGGCGAGCTGTTGAGGATTTTAGCAGATTTGAATTGATTGAGATGGGAACATATGGTCTACCCTAGAGCTCGTCGTACGGTAATTACTAGTCATTTACCTAATAGACACGGAATCACGTAAATTAACAGATGACAGCATTGCAAAATTAGAACCGAAATGTTAGTTCACGCAATTATAATTTAAAGCGTGAAGGGAATAAAACTTATGCACTTAAAATATTACAACAGCAAAGCATTCGTATACTGCCCGGCTGACGGTCTCTGAGACATTGCAATCATCGGCATCTCGTGGTCGGCGGCATCACCTCGCTACGAAAGACGCAATTCAGCAAGAGCCGCTTGATGCGGCACACAAAAACCGACCGACCGACCGACCAACGTTGGAGGCAGCTTTGGCGGTGCAGTTGTGATGATGACGATGGTGCCGGTGAAGTCGGCGGTGGTGTTGTTCAATGTGCTGCTGACTTTAGTAGACGATCGCACCGGCGGCAGCTTGAAAATGAAGCCGCCATCTAACAAACGCTG
The DNA here is from genome assembly GCF_024586455.1 of Bactrocera neohumeralis. Taxonomy (NCBI): domain Eukaryota; kingdom Metazoa; phylum Arthropoda; class Insecta; order Diptera; family Tephritidae; genus Bactrocera; species Bactrocera neohumeralis. The sequence goes on from NC_065923.1 coordinate 53,976,165, forward strand.
CACGCCGCCATGCGAGCAAGAAAAACTTCAACTGCACGAGTAAAGTACGAAAAAAGAAAAAATGTATCTTGTGCAATGAGGGAACCAAAGCAATGGGGGACGGCAAGCAGTTGAATTGTTGGCCGGTTGATTGTTTGAACGGGTTTATGCTGCAGCTGTTATTATTATTGTTGTCTTATTTTGTTGTTTCGTTGCTCTTCGATTGTGGCTCAATGGTTGCTGGCTTGACTGGCGGCCCGCACCAAGTGTAGCGTTCGTCTTAGGCTTGCCAGCTCTGTAGCCGCGTAGCCTGTATTCACGTTTGTCGGCCGGCCGCTTTGTGTTTTTGTGAGTGCCGCGCGCATGCGCGCTGTTATTATTATTTCTCTTTCGGTATTTAACTTCACTATAGAGATGCCGAATGCCAACAAAATGTGCAACAAGTAGGAGGAGGTATTTAACTTGTTGTTGTCTTCGCTTTTAATGCTGCTATTTGAAATGGCTTTTCTGTGGGGCTATCGGCCTTATCGAGTCTGCTTTTAAGTGTGTGTATGACTATTGATGTTTTATATGTTGTTATTAAAATTGACGCTTACTCTAAAAGCTGTTAAAAGAAACTCTTTGCGGACCTTGGAGACATGTTTTTTAAGTGACTTTTTGAAAAATAAATCCCTTTTCCTCTATAAATTATATAGGTTTCAGCTAGACAAATAAATATACATAATTTCTATCGGATAATTTCTCTAATTTCTATACAGCGAATATTGTCATATATTTGGATTCATTCACTGTTATTTTTGGAAGCCACTAGACATTGAAGTCTCGTAGATACATATGTATATATGCGTAGGAAAGCGTCAGCCTAGTTTTCTACCATTACCAGAAATTGCAGACCATAATGTATGGCCAAAAGTTTGAGAGTGCTCCTAATAAAAGGAGGAGGAGAAAATGAAACCTACTGCGAAAGGAGCATCGTGCGATACTATTGCTTTTAAAGATTAAAAATTTTAAATATTAAATTCTCGTTTGTAAAATGCTTATTCTTGTTGTTTTAGCGGAAGAAAACATATAAAATTTTTTTCAATTTACTCGAATAAAAATGTCGATCCATTTCGATTGGAAAGGTTCCGAAACTATTATTTGTACTCAACAGTTAGAAGAACAAGCCGCCGTACAGACCATGCTAGTGTTCTGCAGTTCACTTTTATCAATGGTAAGCATGTCTTCTCACTGGAGCTCGCAAACATATTTGCAAGATTTTTTGGCCGTTAAAGTATGGCTCTCTTTGGTTTTTAAGTACCCTGTATCTATCAATTATATGTAAGTATAGTTAAGTGGATATCTGTATATCTTTTCGTATACATTTTGAGGTGCATTTGAAGTGCAAATTGCTAACTAGCAGTCTTGGTGTTTTAACAATGTGTGCCAGTAGTATCTGGATTCTACCAGTGTCTTCCGACGCATTTCGTTATACCTGCCGCTTACTACATACACACATTATTGTTGTCTTCCATTGTATTCTACACATTTTTATTGTTTTTGTATTCCATCTTGCTTTCTTCACAATTCTGCTTTTTTCTTTCTTCTTTTCGGTTTCATTGCCATCTTTGGCTGCTTCCTTTTAGGAATTGTTTACTTTTGTCTACAATATACATACATACTTATTATGTATGTATTAGCTGCTGGTTGTTTCTTATATATTTGTGTATAATTTTGTTGTTTTCTAGCTTTTCGTTTGCGCATAATTTCGTATTGCTCGAAAAAGGTTTCGGTGAGTGCATACGAACTCAGAACTACACACGGCAGTAGCTCGCTTTCAGAGTTACCACGCCGGCGGCTCCGCATTGAACTCTAGCCGCGCATAGACCTGCTAAAATAATTCGGGGGAATCTATCGGTCGTAGTGCAGTTGCAAGTGGCGGCTTTGTTAATTCAATTGATCGCAACGAAAATAAAAAAGAGAATGGAGTAGGTAGAAAAAACAAAAATAATAAGAAAAACACACAACAAAAGATTTGATCTATCTTCATTTTTCCCTTTTCGGCGATCTTCTCATTTATAATTTAGTTTTCTCTGCATGTTCTTTTCAACAACATACATTCTCACTAGCGCGCCGCTCGGCAAATTGTTATTGTTCTCCCTTCTTCCTGCAGAGCCAATGCGCTCGATAGGCGATTGCTGTTGTCTGCAGTATCATTGCATGTGAGTATATACTTGTATGTACATATGTGTCGAGATCTGATATTGGCGGCACCGGCGGCTCGGTGGTACACTGTCTTATTAGGCTGTCGTTCGTTGTTTCGCTGCCACCACTTCATCTATTTTTATTTTATAGACCACAGCATATTTATACGAAATGGTAGGCAACAAAAACCGAAACCGAAATACCAAAAAACTCATCATGATCTCGCACACAAACATATACATACATATCTATACGTGATTTAGATATGTAAATGTTCAAACGTGTGTACAATTGTGTGGCTGTGACCTGTAGCGACCGCATAGGAAGCGGTAGCATAAAAAAGAAAAAACCCGCTGCCTTCAATTTTCTTGTACGAGCCGTGTATGTCTGCATGTCTTTGTCAGGCTCGTCGTTGTTCTTAATATTTTCGGTGTTTTTCTTCTGCTCTTTGCACTGTTTGCTTGTTATAGTTGCGGCGTTTTCAAACTCAAATGATCAATGGATGTTCTAACATTTGGTGAATACTCCAACAAGCTGCGTCGCAAGTGTCGACTCATCGACGTATACTCAAACCGAAAGGCACTGTTAGTGTATAAGGTCCACGGCGGTCATTACTTCCTTTTTATTTGCTTTTTTGTAGTATATTTATGAAGATTTCGAAATAATTTTTTGAACGAAGAAACATGCCAGGGTTTGAATTTTTATATACATATAATAGTATATCAATGTGAGCTCTTACATATCCACAAACTTATATAATGGTCTGTGTTTGCTTGCTTCTAGATGACTTGAATTTGATTTTTGAACAAGTTGCTAATGCTTTTTGCACTTGATAAGTTGTTATCCCATTATTTTTGATAATATCGTTTAATTATTTATGGTTATAATACAGAGATCATTAATACTTAGACAACTTTGTTGAAGCCACTGTGACTACAGCTGTGAACTGCACACTTCATTAACCTACTTCCAACCAACACAAGCGTCAGATTAAAGAGACTACTTCTTTTCTATTCATTTTTTAAAACCAACATACATACATACGAAACTTTCGAATATGTGTAGGTCGATCCAGCCTAAAAAATACTTTCCATAGTGTTCATCGCATTTTGTTTTACACGCAGTAAGGTGCATGCATATGATATGCTGATATTAATGTATATGCCATTTAACAAATTCTGCTTCCATCAACTGTGTTCTGTCTAATATACAAATTTTTGAATTTAAAAATCCCCCTGAGGTGGATCTTTAAGTAAATTTTATGCTTTACAAGAATTGACAAATTAAGAATTCTACCTGCGTAGTTATTGTAGCTTTCCCTGTATATAGGCCCATTTTAGCACACAAATTCGGTAAGCTACAGTTTGACTCATCCTAATATTAAATCAAATTGAATCTTTTAATATCTAAGATATTTTCTCCTGCAAGTAATTTTCATTTTTTACATTTTTATTTATTTAGTAATCTTGAATGGTGGCAACAAATTCCTCCGTTCACATTTATTTTTGGTACAATTCATATCTGGCCGTTGTAGTCGTTCCAATTGTGAAACGTCAAAACATACCCGATCCAGTCAGCTGTCAAAGTCGGGTAGGAGAGTTGCTCTCTCATTTCCAATGGCAGGAGAGTTGGGCATCACTTTATCTCTGCAGTAGACTAATTTGTTGTCATTTAAACACGCGGTTGATTTATTATCTGCCAGCACCATTTTACTTTGGTTTGTTTCATAGCTGAGTTTAGCAAAAAACTTGTTGTCGACTCGTTAACGAAGTACACAAGTAAGTTTGGAAGGATATTAGTCCCTGCAGGTAGTTATATCTCAATTGTATGATTTACTAATGATTTTCAAGCGATGTATATTTTATATGCAAACTTGAGTTGTGTGAACTACCTTCGGTTAACTAAACAGCAACGCTTCTTTCTATGGAGATTTGCTTCCAACTTTACTGATATCACGTTCAAGAGTTATTGGTATGATATTAATGAGAACCACAAATAATTTTTCATTGGCTACCTCTCAAGATATTTGAGATTTCATAAAGCCAAACCGGCAGCGCATTTGGAAAAGCTCTACATCTCACATTTAGGTTCAAAGTCGATTTTCCTGTTATTTGTATATACACATTGCGTGAAAATCAATATAGACAGAAACTTAAACAAAAGTTAGTCGCCTCTTTATTATTTTGCGCAATATAAAGAGATTAATTTCCTGTTGAATTTTAAATGCAGAGCTTTCCATGTTTTGAATGAAGATCCCTTTATTTAACGGTACTAATCCAAGTATGTACAATTCGCGCTGGTTAATTTTATTTGGCAAGATTTTTTCGAAGGATGGTTTTCAACCGAGAACTAATAATTTAGAGTTACTATATTATTTTTGGCTTTACTTTTGTATGAAATCGCAAACAATTTTTGTATGAAAGTACTACTAAACACTGGCGAAATTTCCGTTCTGTTCCCACGACATTCGGGTATAAGGAATCGGAAAAGGCATAGACTTTTATCCCAGCAAGGAATTGGCACCATACCTCGAAATTACTGTATGTTTTCTGTCGCTACAACAACAGCAACAACAGGGAATTAAAAATTTCAACAATTGCACGTAAAAATTCAATAGATTAGATGTAGACCTCGATCTAATTATCTATATGTATGTATATTTTAGACCCGGTCCTCTGTACGGGAATGTATTACTTAATTTTTGCCATTCCTAGAGTACATTTGTATTCGCCATAGAGTTTAAAGTCTAAACTTTACGTCGCCATAACTTTCATGTAACGCATCTTCCACCGATTGGCGCTCAGAGATGCACATAAACAAATAAATCCATGTGTAAGTATGAACGTGTATTAAAGGAAAATCGCAATTTACCTGAGAATTGTTTATAGCCGCCGAGTATTTTATGCTTCCACCATTTGACGATATTGCCCGCCATGTTGCTGACGAACGCCAAAATAAATGCAAAGTACGCGCTTTTTACGCTGTTGAATATTCCGCTTGTTGTTTGTTGTTCGAATTGTTGTTGTTTGTTTTATATTTAATTCCACGTCGCAACGTTGCACGCGGCTTGTCAACGTTTTTTTTTTATTGACGGACCGCTCGAAGTCGATAACTTCTGTTTTGCCGTTTGCTGTGATTCACTGTTTCGCTCGCCACGCTTTTTCGGTTTTTCGCTTTTTGTGCAGTCTGGCGCAATGTCTACGACAATTGGTTTGCGTGATTTACGACAAGTAAATGCAACCGCAAACAATCAGTAGCAGCCGAGTGCCGACAGTGCGTGCATAGGTGGATATTACACATTGATGGTTTCTGATTTTGCTGGCTTGGCTGTTTGCTCTTGACGGCTGAATTGCTAAACTACCTTTGCCTTTGCTTTTGTTTTATTGCCGAGTATTTGCTTATTTATTATTTGTGGCAACGAAACTTTTTTGTAATCAGCAGTAATGCCAACGGAGCTTGCTGGAGACAAATAATTTGCTGGATTCTTATTTTTTACGCTTTTTTATTTTTATGAAAACACTGTTTTCAATTTGCTGCTCCCACTTTTTATTTTATTTTTTTTTTATAATTTTTTCTTGATTGCAACACGCGCGCATTTTAGCATTCACTGTACTTTGCACTTCACCGCGGCTGCCGTTTATTATCCTTATCGTTTTGGCAGGTAAAATGAGCGCCGCCAGTCAGGCAGTGGCTCAGCGCGTCACTTACCTAAGTGGTAAAACGCTATAGGTTTTTGCATTTGCTGTGTCGCTTTGATCGACAGGTTTTTGGCGTATGGTAGGCAGTCGCTTTTCCACCACTTCCACTCTATTTTACTGTGTCACTGTACTCACGGGCGCACTTCCTTACCGCTTTATAGCGCCTTTACTGGTTTGGACAACATTCAGCTGACATTTTCAGTGTCTGCAAATATTTTAGCTCACACAACTTTTCGCACTTTCTCTGCAATGCGGGTCGACAAGACTCGTGCTCACATATGTACATACATATGTATGTATGTTTGAGTATGTATGGGTCCATTCGCGGCGTCAAAAATCAAATGTTTACTTCTAGTAAAGTAGACGCTTTAAGAAAACATTAACTTTAAGACCACATTTTCAACCAATTGTTGGCCAACCTGAACAATTTATTTAATACTATCGCTGCACTTAACTCACTTTATTTCTTATTTAAAACCAATTTCTATTTTTAAACATTGATTGTTGTTGGTTTGCAACTCGTCTTAATTTTTTCGGCGACAAAAATATGCGCCACGCACTACCGACACAACAAAGCACTCAATTGGTCCGACACAGGAAATTCATTGCTTATGGAAATTACATCCGGCCAACGCTCGAGCACTTTGGCATTCTTCTTCGAGTATTTTTAATTTCCATTTGAGAAATCGCGACACTTTGGCATGTTATTTACATACAGCTGAAGTTTGCTGTTTAACATTATCTTTGCACTTTTTCACTAAAGAACTCCAAAATCTCATCTATATCGATTCGAAAACACTTTTCATTAAAATTGCTAATTGAATTCCATTATTCCAACACTTTCGCACTGCCTTTTATAATTCCTTGCAAAATTCAACACAAAAACACATGCCTTCCGAATATCTCGCTCGGAACTTCCGTTTATTTTTCAGCCTTTAACCGTCCCTTCTTCGCATAAAATCCGTTTTATTTCACGAATATCATTACTTTTACGCTCAACGTACGACCACTGACTGAACGGGCACCACACTGCCGCAACGTTTGAAACAACAAACCTCTTCTACGCTACGCCACGCTTGTCGGCTGCTGCCTGTGATGTATTCGTTTTTCGTCAGCGCTGCTACTACACTGGCGTTGTTGTTGCCGTCGTTGCTGTAGTTGACGTGCGCGTCGGCGTTCTCTGGTCATAGCTAGTCATTGTTGTTATGTTTTTTGTTGTCGTTGTTGTTGACTCCAAAAGGCGGCAATCGGCATGGTATACAAAAGCGCTTGTTGGTGGTAGCTGGGGAGCAGCCTAGCTAGCTAGCAAGTTGGCTGGCGGCACACCAAAGCGCAAGGCGGCAAAAGTAAAACGTACGCGCGCTGCTCGGCCAAGTGTAGTGTGAGTACACGGAGCGGATAATTGGAAAAGTGATGCGAAGAACTACCCGTGCGATTTTGTACTGTGATACAGTCTCAAGCCTCTAAGTTTGAGATTTTGAGTTAGAGACAATTTTTGTGACTTGAGACGATTTTGCTATTCTGTAAGTGACAGTCACAAAATCTATTACATTTCATTATTCAGAGATATTTTTAAACTTGAATGAAAATAAATATGTCGATAACAAATATTAAATTTTCTATAACATAGTCAAAAAACATATTTATCAATAAAAATAAAAATATATGTTGACTTTGTTTCATAATATTTACGAAATTTATGTAAAATTGATTTATTTTTAACCTTTTGGTGTTTGAGTTGCTTACAAAATATAAAAAAAAAAAAAAACGACAATCGATTAATATCTATGATGATCTCTATTTCAGTATATATAAGTATATTCAAAATGGCAGACAAGAGTTCTTTTTGGTTTTGTGACCTGCTAACTACCAGGTCTCAAATTTGAGGCAATATTTTGAGACTAACGTTAGAGACTGTTTAGTGAATAGTAACTAGTCACAAATTGAGATTTTACTTCAAAATGACTAGAGACTGGTTACTGAATCCAGCTATACGTCAGGTCATTTATTACTATTACTATTTCTAGCATGTATGCGGCTTCTTAATGAGGGATATAGATCTGAGTGCTTTTTTACTCTCGAAATCCGACTGAAAGCGGAAATTTATTAAGTAATATTGAATACCCTCTGTTGAAAAAACTTAGCCTTCGATTACGGTGCTCCATGGTCCTCAAAATATAATCGAACCAGCATCCTAATAGCCTTTACTTTAGATTAAAGCTCATAAAAAAAACCTACACATGAAGCATTTAACGAATGGCATAAATTTTAGCGCGTTGAATTTTTCGATAGCGTAAAGATAACACGCTAGTCGGGGCCAAGTGCGCCTTTAATCATTATTCAGATTGTCTGTGAAAGGGTTTATAAACTGAAGGCTTAATCTGGGCTTCAATCAGACTTTTCAGATACTGTGCCATTCCAGCCCAGGAGTTCAACTCAAAAGCAAGACTTTCAACAGTCCTTAGGAGATTTAGAGCAATACGCAAGCAAAGCATACACATAGTTGGAAATTATGGAAAACAACGTTCAGCGCCGGACTTTGCTTTTTTCAATTAAGATCAATGTAACATTACAACAAAATCAGGATAAACATATATTTGTTTGTGTATAATTCTTTTATATATTTTGTGTAATTCCCTTTATTTTTGCCAGTGTACATTTCGCCTGTATTATTAAGCGCCTTCACCCCGGTTGTACGAGTTTCTAGCATTTACGTTTTGTTTATATCGAAAATTCGAACATAACTTCGCTCTCAGAGAGCACGCCTGGTTTTAATCTGCAATGTGCTCTGAGATATATATTGATGTACATATGTATATATATAATATTATGACAACAGCTTCCTCTGGCAGCAAGAAATGCACAAAGGGAGTTGCGCTACTCTCTTAAGCGCTTCGGCATTGAGTTAAGAGAACATCGTTTTCGAAATTGCGTATGGCAAGAGAAAACTTGTTTTGATGGTTTGTTATTGTTATGAACAGCAAATGTAAATATATTCAATTGTATTTATCCGTATGAAATGAATTTACCTATCGTATTTACAAAAGTAGTGTCATAACTCAAAAAGTCGATTTTTAAGGAGAACGTTTTAAAGTTTACAATTGTCTCTTATTTAGCAAATTTAAAATAAACACCATACGTGGATTGAATAAACTACATAAGTGGACTGCATAGCGTATAGTACTAAAGATTTTTACGGGCATAAATATCTTCCGCTTTGAATTATGGCGTTATTTGTGCAAAGCAATTTCGCTGTCATACCTAAAATGAGTCGCTATTGCTGAGAAAAAAACATTAAAAATTATAATTTTATTTACAATAATAAAAAAACTAATTTTACTCTAGCAAACTGAGATGGGTCGTTGTTGTGATTCAAAAGTAATACTGCATAATAAGCGAAATAACAGTAGACCTTCTGTGGACTGTTTAGTAAAGCAATTTTTGCATAATATGGACGAGGGCATTGCGCACATTTCTGCACACTCAACTAAAAAATCGTGTTTTTTGAGTTATGACACTATTCATGCAAATAATCGATATGTATAACATGACTTTATATTTTGGAAAAATCTACGAATGTCTAAGTTATTATATTTTCTGATTTGTTTACAATGGATGGCCGCCATAAATTTGCGGTCTTCCAGCCTCTGTTTAATTGAAATATTTTTATATACAAGAGTATATGTACATATATATTGTATATTGTATTCTTTGGATGGATAGTATATTGAGATTGATTCGACATATTTAGATTTGGATTTACTGCGAGCTGTTGAAAATTTACTGACATATTTTAATTATTGCGAAAATTGTATACATATAACAAGTAAAAAACGTCATATATAAAACGGTTGCACCGAAAAAATTTGGATTCAGCGTCCAGTTTTATGGCAACAGCTACATACATATTCTAAAGTAAGATGGAAAATTTTATTCGTATATTTACATTTTATCGTTAAAGCAAACAAGGGCGGTTTAGAATGTCTGACAATCCGACGAAATATTGAGGTAATTTCTTTTTGATTGGTTAGTACGGGGATGACATAAAATGTAAAGAATCAAGAAAAACGTTTTCCGAAGCTAAATACAAGGTGATTTCTGATCAATCAGTTTGTATGGCAGCTATGTATATGTTATAGTGTTCTTCGGATATATCATTGTTCCGACAAATGAGCATATACCAAATTTCGTGAATATATTTTTGTAAAATGACTTTTACAACATTTCAAAACGATGTTATAGTTAATCGGCCGTTCCGACAAGGGAGCAGTTCGTATATATACAGGGAACTAGTTCGTATACGGACAGACAGACAGACGGACATCGCTAAATCGACTCAGCTCGACATACTGATCATTTATATATATACTTTATAGGGTCTCCGACCTTTCCTTCTGGGTGTTACAAACTTCGAGACCAACTTAGTATACCCTGTTCAGGATATAAATATGGATTCACATCTTTTATCTGGCAACAGGCTACACAATTACAAAAACAAAGATGGAAAGATTTTATTCAAGAAATATTTAATATTTTATTCATTAAAGCAAACAAGGGCGGTTTGGAATGTCTGACAATCCGACGAAATATTGAGGTAATTTCTTTTCGATTGCTTAGTACGAGGATGACATAAAATGTAAAGAATATATGGAAGAATTTGCAAAAAATATACAAACCCATCGTGAATATGTGAATAAACTGAACAAAAATATAAAATATTAGTTAGAGCATAGCCCAAAAATAGCCCCCATCAGTCCAAGGTTAAGGCAAACCACAATGGGAGTCCAAAGACAAACAGAAATCATTTGTTAGATATCAATCAAAAAGCCAGCGACCATGAAATTTACCAGTTTACTTAAGCGACTCTTGATAAAAAAATTAGCCAGATACTTACTTCAGTGACCCATCCGTCAAAATATTTTTTTCTATGTTGGTATGACTATCAGTGACATCTTTCTGAAGTAAATAGAGTGCATTCGGCGATTTTTATGATAGTGAAATTATTCAATAAAAAAGTTCCATTTAATTTTGTGTGCGGAATCAAATTTCTGGTGCCAAAACGTTCAGAATATTGGAAAACACCTTGGCTGATAATTGTTTGTGGTGGGGACAAGGGTTTTTGACTGGTATACATTTTTCAAAGAGCGATGACGACGGACTACGTCCACGACGACCATCAACATCAACTCATGATCAACACGTCAATAAAATAAAGGAATTGGTGCCTGGGAATCGACAATTAACAGTCAGAGACTTTACTGGCAACGTTGGAAAATTGGAAGGATCAGTGAAAGCCATTTTGAAAGATCATTTGGCCTAAGAAAAGTAAAAGTACGATTGGTGCCAAAACCAATCAATTTTTTTTCGAAAAACAGCATAGCATTAACCAGGATATAATTAAATGTATTATTACTGGCGTTGAGTCTTGAATCTATGTTTGCGACCCGGAAACAGACGATCAATCGGCCGAATATCGCGGCAAGGTGAGCCAAAGCCGAAAAATCCACGTTAAAAAAGGCCGAAAATCAAGGTGATGTTGACAGTTTTCTTCGATTATCGAGCTTTGGTGCACTACAAATTCCTTCCAATCGATCAAACTGTCAACAAGGAATACTATTTGAAGGCATTAAAAGTTAATCGCTATGCGCATTTAATGTTATTCGGGAAATTGACTTTGACAATTGTTTCGAGAATTGGAAAACACGTTGGCAAAATGTGATTGTGGCCAAGGGTGATTGTTTTGGAGGGGACCCATAGTAATATATAACGGTCATAATTCAACGGCGAACTTATTCTAATACGAGTGTGTCTCAATATACTTTCAAGACCGAGAAGGTCGAAAGAACTCTATTCTAGTACCACTTAGTATAATAAGTGAAATATATGGTATTTTCCTAAAAATGTCAGAAATCCTATCACTCCATTATTTCGTTTATACCCAAATAAATAGTACACAAAATTCTTTGCTTCAATTGAAAATTTGGATCGATATATACTTGTATACAACTATGAGTATTGGGTACTTTTGCATATATGGTAAGTTGGAACACTGTTTTCTTCTGGTTCAATACTTATCGTACTCAAAGTCTCGAAGCACACGTAACGAGTCATGAGAATAATCCATTTTTCACTGAAACCGCCATTGCTTGTCTTAATTGTGTGACTACAACTCTGCAATGGTTCGTGGATCCGAATCACGATTGAGCCAGTAAAAATGTGTTTACAATTTTGACGAACAACTGAAAAACATGCTTGCATTTTATAGGATCCATTTCTTCTTAATTTATTGTGATTTTAGAAGTTCCAAACCAAATGGAACACGAAAAATTTATGCTTTTTATAAGTAGGCTCTCTGAAGTTCATATCTTTATACAGTGAAAGCTACCATAAGCGGATACTGGCGGAACTAGCCTTTCTGTCCGGTTAATAGATTATCCTTAATAAACATTAAAAAAATGTTGGGACCGACCAACGTGCATCCCATAAAAAATGAGTAGCCGATGTGTGTGAAGAAGAGAGTGTCCCTTTTTAACAACCTTAAAAAAAACACATAGAAATTCATATTTTTACAAACAATATGTACGTATGTAGATATGTATAGACAAAAGTATCTAAGCCTTTGTACACAATATAATTTTGTTTTTGCACACACAACTTCCAGTTCCATTAGCAGCATGATCGCTGTCTCGCTGATATTATTGGTGTTTTTGTTGATCAAATAGAAAATTCGAAAAAGGGAAACAGAAAAATCCGCAAAGACCAACCGCTTTCCGGCTGTAAAACGGCGATTCCCGGACAGATTTCAGCATGCGGCTATCAGAGGCGAAAACCGAAGACTTGAAGGTAAAACGTATCTATCTCCACAAGCAGCATGTACGCGGCTGGACATACAGTGGACCGGACAGACGGTCGCATTCGCATAAATGGGTGTACAGTAGAAGAAAACAGGGCAAAGAAAGAGAAGCGAAAGGGCCGTGCGATGCTTGAATGAACAAGGTGCACGCATACGGGCAATTATGGGTTCAGAGAAATCGAAATTGCTTCCTAGCAGCTTTGGTAAAAACTTCAAAGGCTTCTTAAAAGCAGTTTGGGCAGAAGCCGAAGTTAGCCAGCCTCCTCAATTCTTCAAGCTGCGCAGGGCCCGCAAAACAATAAAAAAAAAACACAAAAGCAACAAACAAAAATGAAATGAGCATAAACGTCGACAATAATAACGAAGAAAACTGCAATAAAAAACAGGAATTGACAAAAAACACGACAACAAAAACAAAATACGCGATTTGGCAGCTGCAAAACAGGGCGGAATCGCAGAAGTGCAAAAACAAAGACAATGCACTCAACGGCCGTGGTGTGGAGGTGGGGTGAGCGGTAAGCGGTAAGCAATGCAAAAGGGCAGACGCAAAGCCTAACAGACTCGATGGTACCAAAATGTGCTGCACGATGACAAACCTTTTTGCTTCGAGTTCATATGAGTGTAACATAAATGTGATAGAAATGCTGGTAAATATTTAAAAGAAGTGTAAGGTAGGCCCAACACTCTTTGCTCGTCTTATGTTTTTCAGGCAGTCAAATTTTACAATTTGTTAAAAATTTGGCGCACATCAGTTGATTTTTCGGAACTTTAGATGAACTTTTGTCGCATAAGCAACGAGACTTCTTCATTCCGTTCGTTGAACAACAATTTTTGCTTTTTGAGCCAACAGGGTGTAATTTAACTATCTATAAATAAGCCCAGGCTTATTACTGCTTCGATCGAGCTAATTCCTGCTAAGACTTCTATAGATCATCTATGCTTCATCTTGTCCTAGTTGTAGAAATTGTCCAGTAGACATCAGTGTGGTAAAAAAAGAATACTATTGACGAAGTGTGATGAACATGATGACGGTTCTCATCTTTCATAACTTTTTGTAAGATGGTTAAGCACCCAGTACTATAGATTAGTCCAACAATTTAATTAATTAACATTTTCTTTAAGTAAATAGTACCTGTCGAACTTGTTGTAATGCAAAATAAAACTTTTATCAAATTTTTGATGGTCTTCTAGACACCCATGGTGTGGCTAGATTTTCGCTGCGTTTATAAGAATTAAAAAAATGCTTTTAGTTTATAAATTTACCAATAGCAATGATAGTAAATGATTTATCTAGAACAAGTTTAATATATCATATTAAACTAATTTGTTCGTTATAAGTTACAGTACCTTATTAGATGCATCGATCAATTTTTCAGTAAACTTCCAATGATACATCCCTAAACCTCCAAGTCCGAAGATTTGGAAGCTTTAATTTCTTTCAACAAATAATTTTCTTCCTGTAAAGGAATATTCTTAATCCCGTATATCCCGTATATCCCGCTCTAATGAAAGGCTTTAGTCCCGATCTTGAGTTCTTCTGCACATCTCTAGTACAAGAATTTCATACAGACTGCCTGCAGTACAAAGAACCACCACGGCAACAATAAGAATGAATGCGCCGGTATAATAACAGAGGATCCTGAATTACGCTGCAGGTTAAGCTCAGCAAAGCGATCGCATTGAGCAACAAGTAAGAGAGAGCCAAGTTCGGGTAAAACCGAATATTTCATACTCTTGCAACTAACATGGATTAAAGCCAGAGAAGTACCCTTAGATATATAAGGCTTGTTAGTTATATGGGGCTTATGGCGAGTTTTCAACTTATTTTATTCATTCTATGCACAAAGATGCACCGTTATAAGAAAAACACGCTCCCTCATTTTTATTTAGATAACTTACATATTGGCCGATATTTGCGATATAAAGTCACTCGGAGGTTAGAAAATCTATATATTAGGTACTCGTATATGGGGCTAAAGGAAGTATCGACCCGACACAGACTCACTATTATCAGGACAGAATTCTCTCTGAATTTCAACTATACAAGGTGCGTTCCGAAGTAAACAGGACAAATGGGTTTTTCGGCAAAATCAATTTATTTTATTCAGTAGTCTCCTTCGGCTTCAATACAGCTTTTTGCACTGCCCAAAAGCATGTCGAACGAGTGTTTTAGCTCGTTGGCCGGTATGGCCGCCAGTATTCCGGTGCAGGCCTTTTGAATAGCCTCTACTCTGCACAACGCTTTTCTTTCATGGGCAAATGCATTTTTCCCAAATGAAAGAAGTCGCACGGTGCCATATCAGGTGAATACGGGGAGTGGTTAATGGTTAAAATGTGATTTTTGGTCATATAATCGTCCTTCGAATGTTGGATACTGAGCAATTTTTGGTCGTCAGTCAATTTGTGCGGAACAAACCGGGAACACACCTTTCGTAAGCCCAAATAGTCGCTCAAAATGCGATAAATCGATGTTTTGGAGATGTTCAATTCCATTTCCATGAATTTCAATGAGGATTTTGGCTGATTTTTTAACAGTTTCGGTGGAGTTTCCGGTGATCACGGATTTTGATTGCCCCATATGTTGATCGTCATTTATGTCCTCATGACCACTTTGAAAACGTAGAAACCACTCGTGCACTCTGTTACGGGATAGGCAATCATCGTCATAAACTTGTTTCGTCAATTGAAACGTTTCGATAAAAATTTTACCAATTTTAAAACAAAGTTTAATGTTGGCTCTTTGTTCGAAGCTAATTTTCGCACCGATAACTCAAACATACTTTCACTTAAAACGCAATAACTTCACTTCCAATCAATGAAATGTCATGAAACTGTCACTGGACAATCGATAAAGATAGCAGATTCTAACGTACCAGTCGACATATAGATGGCCCCACCAGGGGGTGCTAATTTCAAAAAGTTCTGTTTACTTTGGAAAGCACCTTGTATATCTCACACATTGAACGATATTTTCGGTAAATATATAAATCCATTATTGATTTGTGTGCTGCCAAGTGAAAGCTTCAAATGGAATTTAAAAATGTGTTGTATGGAAAGTAGATGTGGCTGTAGTCCGCTTTCGCACTATTACATAGGAATGTCACCAACCAAATTTTGTTGAAGTTGGTCGGCCGGGTCCCGAGATGTGTGATTTCTCCTAAAAGTGGGCGGAGTCACGTATATCGTACGATTTTTACCCCGACTCCATTAGAGTCCTTTCATACCAACTCGGGGTTTATTAAATTTTTTAATATCTCTGGCGTATTTAGTTATTGACTTAGAAGTTTTTAACAGTACCGTTATATAGGAGGTGAGTGGGGCTATCATCCGATTCCATCCATTTTCGCTGTCGGTAGCAGCTTTATGTATTTGCCCTAGCCGAATTTCGTTTTTGTAGCTTTAATGGCGGGGCTACACCCGCTACACAAAATTTGTTTCTCAAAGGTTCCCTTGGCTACTGCGATCCACTGTACCAAATACGAGTTTTATATCTTAATTTAGTGCTTAATTATGGCACTTTATAGGATTTCGGTTAATGGCGTTTTGTGGATCGATTACGCCCATCTACGAATTCGATATTTTTTCACCAAGAAACGGGCAAACCAAGTTTCATCAAGATATCTCAATTTTTACTCAAGGGAGGACAGAGAGTCACCCGGATCTCAACTTTTCTCGTAAACCTGTTCATTTATATGTATATAACCCTATATCTATCTCGCTTAGTTTTAGGTGATAAGTTCAACCGTTAGGTGAACAAAACGATTATGCTCTGAAGCAACATTTTGCTAGAGTATAAAAACAATAAGCGCGATAAACAAAACAGACAACCCCAAAAAAGACAAAAAAAATAAGAAAGCAATAAAAAGCTGTGGTCGGACAAGGATTTATAAAAGTTGTCGAAACAAAAACAAAAGATCAAGCAGCACAAAAAAACTTCAGGGAGCGCCAAACCGTAGTGCTTATTCCCCCAAATTTTTTAATTTGCACTGCGGTTCAAGCAAGTTTGGAAACCACTGCCTAGTGGCCTCACGAGTGCAATCACAATGTCACGCTATAGCTGCCAAGCCAAGGAAAGGGCTTCTCCGTGTTTGTATGTGTGTGTGACAAGTGGCTCCTCCGAAAGGGAGCGGCTTCTTTGGAATTGACACGATCGTTCACTGGTTTCGCAGTACCTACCTTTATCTGCCCGCAGACGAAGCAGATGAATGTGAGTATGTCAATGCATATTTATATATACTTGCATTCATACATACGTACATATATACTAAAATCGAATGTCATGGTTGTTGTGGTGGAGTAAGCAATATCACTGCTGCTGGTATTACCGATTTCCGATTACTTCTTCTCTTTGTAGACGCTTGTGTTCTTTTGTTTATTAATCCTATGGCGGCATAATGGCACAGTAATTGTAGAGGAACACGCGATCCAAATACTTTTATTTTCATTTCTTAAAACCGAACGGAACAAGATGCGCAGCTTAATTGTTTTGATTTTTGATTAGAAGCTGGATAAGACCAATTCATTGCCAAAGGATCTCATATTTGTAATGAAACATTATAATATCCACCTCAAAAATAGTTCAATCACATTGTAAATTTTCATAAGTATCCCTCCCATACAACGGTACTTTGAAATACTTTCGTTTAGGAAATTGGAAATAGAAGTTCTATTATAATGATTTGGGAAGCCAAGAGCGTGATCGCTCTGTATAGTACTAAGTCGAAGAAATCGAAAAGTGGTGGCTTAAATATCATGCCAATGAAAAGCGCCACAAATACCATCGCGCATTGATCAGCTGCCATTTTTTAAATGAGAAAAATCTCAATAGTTTATATGCAAATTTTTCAAATCATGTACTGTTATCAGATCGATCGGGGTAGTGACTTAGAGTGGCGGCTATATGTAATTACTCTATTTTGTTTAACAGAGTGTTGGCTAAACAAGCATTAGTGCCAAATATTTGAAGAATGAGCAAGATGGGAAAATATTAAAAATTTTATTCATTGAACGTTGTATGACGAAGACACCGAGTTTATGTATGAGTATCTTTTCGGTACTGGAGAAATGATATGTCATATGTTAAAAAGGTATAGGTATAGTATGACGCTGTTTTTGTTAACGCACTACGGAGCATATTTTCTGGTCATAGACTTGGCCTATAGACCTATAGTTAACGCCTAATCAATATTTCGCGCCGTGTTTGGTTGATAGGGTGTCATTTATCCCGACATTGCCTACTGGATTACAGTCGAATAAAAGTACATGGCCCTTTGAAGGCTTGTAAAGGAAGCGATTTTAAATTTTGAAAAGCAGAAAATAAGACCTCTTGAACCTCGTGAACCCGATTCTCCAATCCATGACGATGGAGCAGACGTTCCATTGCTTAACCATGAATAAGTGCGAATAGCAATTACTCGTCTGAAGAAAAACCAAAAGCTATTCAAATACGGCGGCGAAGAACTGATAAGGAGCATGCATCAGCTTCTTTATAGATTATTGTCAGACAAGACCATGCCCGCCGGTTGGAATTTAAATGTACTCTACTCAATCCACAAAAGGAAAACCCCACAATCCGCGCCAACTATCATGGAATAAGCCTACTCAACATCGCATATAAGGTTCAATCGATCGTATTGTAGGAAAGATTAAAGCCCAACGTCAACAAACTGATTGGACCTTAACCATGGCTTTAAGCCCGCAAAGTCAACTGCTGATCAAATATTCACCATGCGCCAAATCTTGGAAAAACCCGTGACCCATTGATTTCAAAGCTGCTTTTGACTGCATGAGAAGACGCTGCATAAAGTCGCTATGTCTGAATTTGTTATCCCCGCAAAACTAATAATAGTCCAGTCATTATAGTAAGTTCACCTCGGAATTCGATATACCCATTTATATGTCTGTAAATATACCCCTACCATATGTAGGTTTTGAGACAACTTTAGGGTGTCAATATACAAGTATTTACAGACATATAAATGGGTATATCGAATTCCGAGTTTCTTACCTAATTTAAGCTTAAATGACTGGACTATAAGACTGAGTAAACTGACGTTAACCAATACCAAAAGCTCCGTCAGGATCGGGAAGAACCTCTCCATGCCGTTCGATATCAAACGAGGTTTCAGACAAGGGGACTCCCTATCGTGCGACTTCTTCAGTCTACACCTGGAAAAAATAATTTGAGCTGCAGATCTGAATGGAGAAAGTACAATCTTCTATATTGGCCATAACCACCGCGCTGTTTGTTCTGTTAAGCAATTGCGAAGTAAAGGCCTCTTTCGACGAACAAAAAACAAATTCTACAAATTACACATCATCCCAGTCCTGCTATATGGTGCAAAGGCATGGATGATGACAATTCTGATGAGTCGGCCTTAAGAGTGTTCGAGACAAAGTCAGTCGACGGAATGATGAGCTGTACGATGAGCCGAGGAAAGCAGAGGAAGACCTCCACTCCGTTAGAAAGACCTGGTGCAGAAGGACCTGAGTACACATGGTCGCCAAACAGCGAAGAGAAAGAACGACTGGCGCGCTATTGAAAACTCGGCTATAACCGTGTAAGAAGTGTTTATGCCAATAAAGAAGAAGTTTGTATGACAGCTATATCCTATAGTGGTTCGTAACAGCGGTTCCGGCAAATGAGCAGCTTATTGGAGATAAAGTGACGTGTGCAAAATCTCAGATCAATATCTCAAAAATTGAGGGACTAGTTTCAGTAAATAAATACAGTCGAATGGACAAGCGGACATTGCGAAATGGACTCAGCTTATACCACTGATCATTTATATACACATACATACATATATTTTATAGTCTTTCCGACATATCCTTTTGGGTGTTACAAACTTTGTGGCAAACTCAATACTTTTGCCGTATTTTGGGTAGACAAATGCAGCGAATTTATTTATTATTTTTATTTTTCGTTTCGGCCCATATCGACTGTAATCCTTTTACAAAAAACAGTATTTCAATAATAAAATGTAAATTATGTTAGTATAACGGTGCGGAAGAAAGTATGTGATGATGTACATGCATATACATATAAATATATCTTCATAATTGCTTTTATGCGAAACGCACTTTTTAGATCACTTGCCGGTCCCTACACATTTTGGCCCAACATTATTAAAAGGGGAAAGTCAGCAATTAGAGAACATACGTTGTTGCAATAAAACCGAGCAATAAAATTGGTAAGCGCTAGCCGCCCTGCACGCCAATGACTGCAGTCCAACTCAGACTCACGTATCCAAGAACGCACATTAAATGCATTGCCTTCGACAAAATTATTTGGCAAGCCCGATATGTGCGTAGATATGTATGTATATTCATACATAAATTGGAGGCATTGGCAATAGGTCAATTATGCCTCACCGACATGCGAAGCATTTAAGCATTGGCCAATAAAAAATTAAAATCCTATAAAATGTATACAAATTTCTTTAATGAAATCTCAGAATTCTATCTGAAATCGTTTTATGCGTAGCACTTGGTATAAAAAAACCAATGTACGACTGCCGCAGTGAGGCGAATTGTTCGAACGATTGATGGTGTGGCCACCTTTCCATTGCTTGCAGCGGCAATGAGGGAAAATGCAAAGTGCGCGCGAGTGTCATAAAAAGTACATATGTATGTATGTATTAAAGGTAAAATTATGTTTTATGACTTCTTGTAATTTCTGTGATGGGTCTTCGAAGTACAAAAACATGTTGTTAACTGAGCTGTACCCAGGAGAGAGGCAAGTGGCTAATGAGACAAACAGCCGCGTCCATTCATTTGGATTGCTTACAAGTATGGTGTTTTATGCGTTCCACATTGATTGCACAGCACTAATTTCCTGTAAATGAAAGAAATATGAACATTTTAATGGTTATATGTCGAGATAACATCTAAATTGCTGCTCAAATATTCAATACTTGTTCGTCCGTCGTCGTGCACATTGATATATGAGGGTTTGTGTACAAAGCATAGCCAAACATGAGCAACAACCATTGATCAGCGTTTTGAAAATTATTTCTATTATTTCTCATTTCCGATTGAGTGTCGTGTGTGCGTTTCCACGAAGCCATTGACAGCAACATTTGTTAATGAAAATATTATTTTAAGCGACCATTTGTGTTTGCTCAATGCGCAGTGGCGTTCAAGGGAGGCGCCTTAATTACCTTCTCCACTAGGAATTGTTTTTGCTTCTTTCATGTTGACAAGAATCAGCTGCGAAAAGTCAACATCGAAGATGTGCTGTTATTGGAGCCCATAAGGCCGATCAGCGCAAGTTGCCAACCAGTAAAGACATCATGCGAGTGAATCAGTATGGACCAGCGCCGTTTTGTTTGTAGCAAATCTTAGCGGTTGTGGCAAGCAGTTTTTCCAAGACTTCTTTCAGTTGTATCTATTCAGAAGAAACATACATACGTGATACCAATGGTAAGTGTTTTTCAGAGTCCCTTTGTAACTAAGAATGGTTGCTTTCCAAATCTTTTCACTCTCCAAAATGCACTTTTACTGTTTAATTTTTGATTCACCAGTTAATAAAGTACATTAAATTCTGTGAATGTCCAAGTGGAAATAACCCCTTTAACCTTTTTTGAGTCAACGGTACCTTCTGACAGATATTTTTAATTGTTGCCGTGGCAGTTTTAACTTATCCGCGCCTATTTTACATCCTTCGATAAAAAGAGTGTCTAATGCATTACATATACCGCTTTCAGTTTAGGTCCGAAAATAGCACTGTAACTTCTCGTATTTTCTTTTCTTGATACATGGCGTCGAATGCAACTACGTTTCGTGATCGCTCGTGGTCGATTAGCGAGTAGAAAATTTTCTACAGGCGAGAAAGAGAACTCCATGCGTGTTTACTCTAGTTTTGAAATCACGATTTTGTCTTCATCTTGATAGCATTACATACATATATATCAAACTGAAATACCGCAAATTTACATGATCGATATTGCACATGTCAACGGGTTCTAATTTACTCCATCCTTCGACTCATCCAAGGCCTTTTAGGAGGCAACGAAGACTTCTTACGAACACAGATATCTTCGAGGAAAGAAGTCCAGCTTGGCAGAGATGAATATCTGAATGAGTGTTCGGATATTCTAAGTGCATACCCACAAACTATAGCCTTTAGTTAAAAAAAAAATCTGAAATCCTTTCATAGTCGGCCTAAGACTGGAATGTTCCTCCACACTAAAATCAAAGCGAAAAACTATAATCGGTAAAGCATGTATGATCTAAATAACTAATCAGCTGGTTTGCTGGATGATGGATTTCACGTTAAGGAACCGTCCCGTCCCAATTACGTAGATCGTGGATAGTTCCTTTGCAGTTCGCTCAGTTTAGCAATTTTGTGGTTGCTTTTTGCAGTGACCGTTATCAAAACGAGAGTCTCACCCGAGGCAACACTATGTGCAACCATGCGGCACCAGAACATTTCTGCCTATACAACAACAAAATCAACTACAACAGGACTCAATTCTATGCAGTAGGTTCATGCTGTCACTAATAATTATTGAACTAACCGTTATAATTATTTACATCCACATACATTTTTTTCATACAAAATTACAAATAAGCTCAAAAGCAAAAACAAATGAATGCAATAAGCGATATTTCCTAGATTTTCGAAAATTTGTATTTGACATTAGCGAATTCATCTAAGCGAAAACAACAAATAACTTGACTGAGTGACAGATCGACTCGTTCAAGCACTCGAACAACGGCACCGACAGATGATTGACAATTAAAACTGTAAACCTTCACACAACCCAGCAAAGCTCTTGCCCGAAATTGATTGACGGCCAAATGAGCTAGACAGGGAGCGAAGTGGGGGAAGAAGGGCGGCCGTCGGTGACACTGCGCTTTTGGCTTATGCTCAAATTAATTGCATTTCGAAATGCAGGCAAAGGCCAATTGTTGACACACAATACTCTAGATTTGCATATTGCAATCGAAAGCTAACAAATACGAACACAAACACGAATGCAAATGCCGTTGCAATTGCACTTTCGTTTGTACGCATTAGTGTGCGGCACATATGCCAGGAAACATAAGTGCATAGGAACGTTTGTATTGCAAAAATATGTTACTGTAATTGCTATCATGTTGTTGGAGCTTTGCTTGAGTGTCGTGTGTCGCCCGATTTCAAATTCAAAACTTCCTACCATTTCGTACGTATCTCTGTATGTTTAAAAATATAATACCTATTGAGTATTAGGATGGCCTGTAATTGTTTTAGAGTTTCTCATATTTTGTTACGATTTTTTGAAGCCGATATGAGAACTTTGAGGATGTTTATCTTTCCCTCGCCACGGCAAAAACAATGAAACGCAATACCTGTGTTTCCATTTTGTGGGTTATGGGATCAGTAGTGCGTTGAGATTTATTTTTATTAGAAAGAAATTGATCAGTGGCTTTTTGCGATACAGCTCACACAAGAGCGCTCTCGCCACTATTCAAAAGATGGTTTCTTAATCCTAGGATCTGGTAATGCCCATTAGTAAGTCGAGAGAAAGCGCGGGGAGTTTCACACTTTATCAGTTCGGTAATATGAGGCCAGTGAACTTATAAGCTAATGAGTACTCTAGGTAAGAACTTAGCGGGTTTGTCAAACTCTGAGTTCTATTTATGTGCACCCATCATTTTAATTCATGAGTATGTGAGAAGGAAATATCTACGTGGGCTCTTCAGGCAGTTATGGTACTACTCCTCATACTTGAACTTAGATATTGATTGACCAGACGTCGAGTTTACTTGAAGCTTGTTTTATCTCGATTTCCGATTCGGATTATTATAAATATATTAGACATGCATATATTTACAGTATGTTAAAAACAACGTTTTCCTCTCCGCGATCTCTTCGCAAAAACAGTTTTTTTTTTTTTTGCAAATTATAACACTCCTATTCAAAACGTCAATCAGAAGATCGCAATTGATAATATTGACCATATACCATCAAAACGTCAGTCAGAAGATCTCTATTAATGATATTGACCATATACCATATGCGGTCTAAGGCCAACCTTGAAAATCGTTTAAGGGGTTACATGGTTTAAATATTTTATTACAATTTTTTATTATTACAAACATACACTATTAAAAAAAAACTTTGGTTAAGAATTGTATCTCAAAGAAATCTTGCCAACCGACTTCAAGAGCACAGTTAACAGACGGCGCACTTAGCCCAGCTAGCCTTGAACGCACAAGTTCTCAAGTCTGTATCTCCGAAACTATTACTCGAATCAACTTGACAATATTCTAGAGGTGTTGTAGAATTTAATAAGACAATTAAAACTCGATTTTTTGAAACACGTAAACCCATGTAACCCCTTAATAGGTAGATGGAAGAACGGTGTAGTATTTAGTCGATTTTATTTATTTTTGGGATTTGTAGTTATTAACAGAAGAAAGTTATTAACAGAAAGAGATGCTCTCTGAGTTTCATTAAGGTACCTCACATACCCTCAACTATGTATATAAAAGGAGGGAGGTATACCGGATGCTTGAAAATCCTTATATTAGTTATATAGCAAGGGAAAGGATCACCCGATTTTACCCTTCCACAGAGATATTTTCTTAGGCGAAAAATATGTCTACTAAATTTAATTAAGACAATTCACATATTGGCTGATATGTGGGGTATAAAGTCAGCCGGAAGTTTAAAAATTTTTTCTATTAGATATACAGTGGACCAATAAAGTTTATATACACCTAGTTCTATTAAATTAAGACACTTTCATTTATTTTACAATGAATAAATTTTGTGGTTTTTTTCTATCCATTTCACGATATGTATATTTAACATTAAATATAGCATATCAAAATATTTTTTTTTACACTAATAAAAAAAATTAATGCTAAAGCTTAAAATGCGTCTAATTCACATCAAAAAAGTTTACATACACCAATGATTATTTATATGATTTAAAAGTAATTACAATAGTTTTAGCGGTTTTTGGCCTACATTTTGTTGCTATTATTGTCCCTAGACATCGACGTAGGCTCCCCACTCGATTTCTAGTATTATTTCCACATATGTTGACCCACTAAGTCGATGATCCAGTTTTTTGGCCTTATTTTGAAGAAATTCGATGTTTTCGAATACGATTTTCCAAAAAGTTTCAGATATTTTGAATAGGATAAATGTATGGTGATTGCGGGACCATAAAAACCCTGCACAACTCGCCTTGGGTGTTTTGGGTCGTTATCCTGTTGTAAATGGAAGTGGCCGCTATTAACAGCCGATTTAAGCACACTTAAAATTAAAATTTTTTTCTTAAAATATTCAGATACATTTGTTTATCCATTTTTGAAATGTACCCAAAAAAATAAATCCTCAAACAGTAGGGAATGTGTTGAATAGTGCTGGTTTTCATGGACGAATCGCACGTCGTAAGCCATACATAAATAAGGTTAATAAAAAGATGAGGTCGGCGGCTGCTAAACAATATTTAAACAAACCGTATTGGTTTTGGGAAAACATTGTGTTCACCGACGAACCAAAATTTAATATATTTGGTTCGAATAGATCGCGAAAAGTGTAGAGAAGACATACAGACATACTATTATCATGAAAGAATTGTCTCCAACTTTCAATTATATATCTCACACATTGTCTGATATTTTCGGCAAAAAGTCAGCCATAGACTGTGGGGTCCATACTTTCGGTAACTGTGGGCATGAATAGTTATAGTTCGTTTGGACTTATCAAAGGTGGCACATCTCATAGGCAATATTCGTATGTTTTATCTGGATATACTAATTTGTTCTTGATTTGTACAATAGAAAGTTAATGAGCCAGATAGAATTTAAAATTATGTTATATGGGAAGTAAGCGCAATACGATTCGCTGAACCGGGTTTGTATCTTTAATTTCAGCTTAGTTATGGCAATTTACCACACAGGTTTTCCATTAATCACGTTTTGTGGGCGTGGCAGTGGTCCAATTACGTCCATCTACGAACTCATTCTTACTTTTTTGGCAACAATCACGTCTACCGAGTTTCATTACAATATCTCAAATTTTAATCAAGCTACAGCTTGCACGGAGAAACGGATGGACAGACAGTCAAAAATCCAGAGATTCAGGCTTTAGTATACAAAGTGGAAAATCGGAGCAAGCATAGATCAGTTTTCTATAATCAAAACATTTGCCTAATAAATGCCACCAATTTTTGAACCCATTTTATATACGTCAATTTTTTCAGTTTTGAAACAATAGTTCCCTTTAATCTAACTTAGCTTTTTATCAGAGCGATAAAGGATGAGTATTATATTATATTATACCACAGTTAATAAAAGTTCAAGTGTGGGCTGTTGTCTTATCTTTTATTTCGAGTAATGTAAAGGCCATTGTAGTAGAAATATATTGACCTAATAGTTACACTACTTCCCGTAAACATTCTCAAATATCGATAAAATGGTAACTCCCTAAAGCAATCACCTGTCAGCTTTTTGAGGACACACTGCTGTTTAATATACGCCAGTGCCGTCGTAACTTCCATGTGATTAGTGGCTGTTGCATTCGTCATATGAAACCGCTTTCGTTTGTCGGCGTGCCATTTAGACACAACTTGGCTCGGCGTCATCACAAAATCAAATCAATTCAAATTAAATTCGTGCAAACAAGCAAAAAGCGTCAGTCAATTTAATCATGCGCACTGGCTTATACATGCATTTGTACGTTGTTAATTTACATATGTACATACTATATATGTATGTATGTATAAACACTTGGGTACAAATTTGTCTCGCCTTTCCGTATATAACGAACGTATAAATGGCAATGTCCGCAAACACTTTTACAGTAAGCCGGAAATTAAAATTGATTTGAGCACATCAAAACTGTGGCAGTTCTGTTATTACATAAGACTAGCAACATGGCTTGGCAATACGAGTGAGTATTTTGTCTAGAAACCATAACGAAAATGTAGTCCCCTTTGGACACGGGAAGGTCTAGTTCAAAAATAGTACTGTTGTTGAATGACTAACGGCAAAATGCTTTCCACAATTTCAGAAAGAGTCTTCAGTTGAAATCAAGCAATAAAACCCCAAGGTTTCTGCATGTCACGAAAAGTGCTATGTTTTTGGAAAAGTATTCGCAATAACAAAGGAGAGATTCGCACGGTCGAGCCAAAGTTTGAAGGTTGAGTTTCATCAAATCCATGTGTGATCAAAAAAAAGTATCCTCCCCTATGAAGAACCATGATACAGGGTCCGACACTCGAAGTGTAACCAACTTCAGACCGTTCGCGCAGCTGTCTCACGTGAAGAA
Source organism: Bactrocera neohumeralis (assembly GCF_024586455.1). Classification (NCBI taxonomy): domain Eukaryota; kingdom Metazoa; phylum Arthropoda; class Insecta; order Diptera; family Tephritidae; genus Bactrocera; species Bactrocera neohumeralis. The sequence continues at coordinate 54,003,151 of NC_065923.1, forward strand.
GCGACTTGAGCGGAATCTACGACAAAGTGCCAATCAAATGGCTAAAGAACTGAAAATATCCGACCGCAGCATCCGACGCATATTGAAAAATGAGCCCAAGGTCAAGCCTTACAAGTTCCAAAAGGCCCATTATCTCACACCGAAGCAGCAACAAGTAGGACTTGAGAGAGCAAATCAATTGCTTCGCTTGGCCGAAAGCGGTCAAATTCCGAACATTGTGTTTTCTGACGAAAAAATTTTTCCAATTAAGCAATTCGTAAACTCTCAAAACGATAGGGTTTACTTGACCGACCGTTCATACGAGAATCTATGTCATCGGTTGGCCACCAGGAGGCAGCACCCGCCACAATTAATGGTTTGGGCCGCTATCACCGCAGATGGGCGCTCTCCAATTGTTTTCATCGAGCCTGGCGTCAAAGTAAATGCGACATATTATCGGGAACGTGTTCTGGAGGCTGCTTTGAAGCTGTGGGCAAACAAACATTTCGGTCGCAAACGATGGACGTTTCAACAAGACTCAGCACCGTCTCACAAAGCGCGAGTGAACCAAGAATGGCTGAAAAACAACGTTCCGAACTTCATTACGACCACACAATGGCTCTCGAATTCACCAGATGCGAATCCAATGGATTATTCTCTCTAGGTCATTTTGGAGAGCAAGGTCCGAAGTAAAAAATACACCGGTCTCGAGATGCTGAAGAAAGCCATTGTCCGTGAGTGGGCCAAAATACCGGCAAGTCACATTCCGGCAGCTTGCGATTCGTTGTTTGACCGTCTCAAGGCCATAGTTAAGACAAAAGGTGCTCATATCGAGCGAAAGTGAATTGGTTCTGAATATGAGATTATTTTCACACATTTTGTACTTTAAAATAAATAAAAATTATTTTAAAAACGAAATTTATGGTTTTTTTTAATTGGTTCGAGTGCCGGACTCTGTATATATTCGGTAGTCGAAAAATTCTTTTTGCATTTCTAATCAAGCTTCAACACATTTTTTTGTATTTATACAAATATGTACCATTTTGGTTGACCACTTTTTGCCATTTTTCCGCTAGAGATATTATTCCATCAGTGTAAAACTTTCATCAGTGCAGATCGAAATTTCCAGAACGGATGAAAATTGTACTACATGTATTTTTCAGACGCGGAATCATACAGATGACGACATGTTTACAGTTAACCCTCTACACAGTCGCTAACCCATGAAAAATCCGGCGGTTGGTCCTAGTTCCTAAACCAAAAAGCCTCCACAGTAACATTCATCTTATCGACCTCTATGCATGCTTGACACAATTGGCAAAGTGTACGAAAGCATAATAATCCGCTTGGAGCTAGCAATCCAGAAAGCCGGCGGTTAATCAGAAAATCAATACAGCTTTATGAGAAAGAGGTCCACCATTGACGCACTAAACAATGTCCTTGACACTGCAAAATGCGCATTAAGTGGAAAGCGATGGAAAAGCGTAACAAAAAAATATTGCACGCTGATCACCCTGGATGTGAAGAATACCTTAAACACATCAAAATGGTCTCCGGAACAAATGCGATGTATGCATAAATGGTCAGCGCCAATGGTTCTCTTCAATAAGTTTAGAACTGGCTCAGCAAAAGACTTCTTGCCCATAAGTTCTAGGAAAGTGGAAGAAAGTATATCTCTCACCAAAGAGGAGTATGAGATTCATTCAGAGCCACAACTAAAGTATCTGGGAGTAATAATAGACTCAAAGCTCAAATTTAAGGATTACCTAGAATACAATACAGGTAAAGAGAATAAAACCTTAAACGCCTTATCAAGAATGATGGCAAATAAATGCTGCGTGCGTTCCAGCCGGCGATTTTTACTCGCAAAGTTAATGAGATCGGTTGTATTATATGCTGTTCCAATATGGATCCAGGCGCTAGGCGTCAAAGCATATGCCAGACAAATGAGTACAGTGCACAGGCTGACGGCACTAAGAGTTATCAGTGATATCCGAACCATATCAAGCGACATAATGTGCTTATATTTGTGCTTCTCGGATGGACTGCCATCTCCAAGCCCTTACTCTAACTCCTCAACGTGTCTTGATTAGCACTTTTTCACATAAGACGACACCGCTCACTAATTGTTGTA